>NC_060062.1:59063406-59363406 GCF_020283565.1 Trifolium pratense | reverse complement strand
TCCATATTACCTGAGAACAACAAGTTGCTGCAGATACATACTCTGCTTCAGTTGTTGAAAGTGCTATGGTGTTTTGTTTTCTGCAACACCAACTTACAAGAGCTTCTCCAAGAAATTGACATGCTCCACTGGTGCTTTTTCTCTCAACTTTGTCACCAGCATAATCAGCATCACAAAATGCTTTTAACTCAAAATGTGATTTATTTTGGTACCAAAGACCAACATCTGGTGTACCAACTAGATATCTGAAGATCCTTTTTACTGCAGTTAGGTGAGATTCCTTTGGTGATGTTTGAAATCTAGCACATAGACCTACTGAGAAGACAATGTCTGGTCTACTTGCAGTTAAGTATAGGAGTGATCCAATCATTCCCCTATATTCCTTTTCAGATACATCTTTTCCTTTTTCATCTTTGTCCAAGCTTGTTGATGGATGCATTGGTGTTGACATTATCTTGGCCTCATTCATCTTGTATTTCTTGAGAAGATCCTTTATATATTTTTCTTGACTGATGAAAATTCCATTTTCATGTTGCTTGACATTTTCATCAAGTTTGTTTCTGAAGACCCACCTTGTTCCAATGATTGAGTGATTTTGTGGAAGTGGTACTAGATTCCAAACCTCATTCTTTTCAAATTGCAGGAGTTCTTCTTTCATGGCTTCAGTCCAAGATTCATCAGTGATAGCTTCATTTATTGATCTTGGTTCTATCTGAGAGATCATTGCCAGATTATTCTCCTTGTTCAGTAAAGCCCTTCTAGTTCTTACACCATCTTCAGTATTCCCTATAATTTGTTCTGGTGGATGATAACCAACAGTTCTCCAAGTCTTTGGAGGTCCTTGAGCTGTAGGTTCTTGATTCTCATCATTACTTTGTTCATTCCTTACTTCTTCTTCATCATTAAAGGTGTTGGTATATGATATATCTTCATATTCATCAAACTTGACATGCATGCTTTCTTCTAGAGCTTGTGTTTTCAAATTGTATATTCTATAGGCTTTTGAGGTTAGAGAGTAACCTAAGAATATTCCCTTATCTGATTTTGAATCAAACTTACCTAAGTTGTCTCTGATATTCAAAATGTAACAATAACATCCAAAAATATGAAAGTAGGAAATATTTGGTTTAATTCCTTTCCAAAGTTCATAGGGTGTCTTATTCAAAATTTTTCTTATGGTAACCCTGTTCAAGATGTAGCAAGAAGTATTGATGGCTTCAGCCCAAAAATATTTTTCAACATTTGATTCATTTATCATAGTTCTTGCCATCTCTTGTAAAGTTCTATTTTTCCTTTCAACAACTCCATTTTGTTGAGGAGTTCTTGGACAAGAAAAATTATGAGATATACCATTATTGTTTAGGAATGATTCAAAGTGAGAGTTTTCAAATTCTCCTCCATGATCACTTCTTATAGAGACAATATTGGTACCTTTCTCATTTTGAACTTGTAAACAGAATGTTTTAAAAGCTTCAAAAGATTCATCTTTATGTTTTAAAAATAACACCCAAGTGAACCTTGAAAAGTCATCAACTATGACAAAACCATAATTTTTGCCACCAAGACTAGTAGTTTTGACAGGTCCAAATAAATCTATGTGAAGTAGTTCAAGAGGTCTTTTTGTTGAAACAAAATCTTTTGGTTTAAAACTACTTTTAACTTGTTTACCCTTTGCACAAGATTCACACACTTTATCTAGGTCAAAACTAATATCAGGTAAGCCTCTAACTAGATCAAGTTTAGAGAGTTTTGACATAGTCTTCATACTTATATGTCCAGCCCTTTTATGCCAAATCCATTTGTCTTTTTCAAGAGAAACAAAGCAGGATTCAGTAGGCAGTTCATCTAAGTATATGACATATACATTCTTTATTCTTGATCCATAGAAAAGAGTTTTGTCAGATTGTTTTATTTCACATGTATGAGATCTAAAAATAACTTCAAGACCATTGTCACATAATTGACTAATGCTAATTAAGTTATGTTTAAGTCCTTCTACATAGTGAACATTTTCAATTTTTGCAGAATTATTCTTACCAATAGTACCTTTACCTTTTATACTTGCTTTTTCATTGTTTCCAAAGGTAACTGTTCCTCCTTCCTTCTTGTCAAATGAAAGAAAGCTTTGTCTATCTCCTGTCATATGTCTTGAGCAACCACTGTCCAAGTACCAAGGCTTTTTCTTCATTGCTAGATGACATTCCTGTATTTGAATTTAATAAATTCTTAGGTACCCATAATTTTTTGGGTCCTTGAAGGTTAGTACTCTTATAAGGTATCTTCTTATATTGATAAGATGATCTCTTATAAGGAGGTTTTGAATAAAAATTTCTTTTTAGATTGTTCTGAGAATGTTCTGATCTATAAAGAGATTTCTTTTTAAAACAAAATGGTTCAAGATGTCCATCCTTGTGACAGAATGAGCATTTATATTTTTGAAATCCTTTTTCTTTATGAGGAACAAAAACATTTTCAATTAATTTCTTATTTTGAAAAGGTTTGTATCCCAATCCAGTTCTATTATATGAATTACCTTGTGATCCCAATATATTTTCAAAAGTTTCTGTGGTGCTGACAAACTTTGTTAAATCTTTTTCAAGTTTAGACACTTTTTGTTTTAAAGTGATATTCTCTTTTTGAATCATAGAACATTCTTTCATTTTATTATTGTCTCTAAGTTCTTTAATTTGCTTAGAAAGTCCATCATGTGCAAGTTGCATATTTTTGATTATCTGTTTCATTATATCATTATCAGATTTATATTCATCTCTTTCTTTAGTTAACTTAGTGACTTCATCTCTAAGTTGACCATTTTTAGAATTTAGAATTTGAGAGTCATATAAAAGATTATCAAAGAGATGTTCAGTTTTTTGACAAGATGAACAAGGATCTAGAGTTACCTCTTCAATGTTTGCATTTGTCATGAGACATACATTAGCTTCTTGTTCTTCTTCTGCTTCTTGTATTTCATCTAACTCATCCCAGGTTGCCATCATGGATTTGTAAGGAGAGTTCTTTTGTTTAGGACATTCATTCTTGTAGTGTCCAAATTGGTTGCATCCATAGCATTGTATTTTGCTGATATCTACTTCTGGTTTAGATCCATTTCTTCTTGGTGGAAAGTTCTTCTTAATCTGATTTCTTCTCATCATTAGCTTTTGTATCCTTCTGGATAAAAATGCTAACTCTTCTTCATCATCTTCCTGAAGAAACTTGTTGTCTTCCTCCACTACTTCTTTGTTCTTAGAACATTCTTTAGTCTGTGAATCTAATGCAATCATCTTGTTTTTCATAGGTTTGTCTTCCTGGAGAATGGACTCATGAGCTTTTAAAGATCCAATGAGATCTTCTAATTTAACCTCAGTGAGATCTTTTGACTCTGTGATTGCTGTTACTATGTGTCTCCAACTCTTTGGTAAACATCTAAGCACTTTTCTCACTCTTTCATGTATAGAGAACTTCTTCCCTAATGAGTTAAGTTCATTTATGATAATTGTGAATCTTCCATACATCTGATCAATTGATTCATCTTCCTTCATTTCAAATAGCTCAAATTTTCTAACACCAATGTCAATTCTTGTTTCCTTGACACGACTTGTTCCTTCATGGTGAGTTTGGAGTGTTGTCCACATTTCTTTGGCCGTTTTGCATTCCATGATCCTGTCATATTCTTCCCTACACAAAGCACTTTTAATAAATAATTGAGCTTTAGTATTTAGAAGTACCCTATCTGCTTCTTGAGTTGTCATTTCATCTTTTGTCTTTGGAGTAGTAGAGTCTTTTACTAATGGAGTATAGTCACCAACTTCAATCACTGTCCACATGTGCGTATCTTGTGATCTAAGAAATAGTTCCATCTTGTCTTTCCAATAGTAGTAGTCATCTCCTTCAAATAGTGGTGGCCTATGTGAAGATCCTCCTTCTGATATAAACTTTGCGCTTTTATTCATTACTTCCTTCCTGAATCTTTTCCTCTAGCACTTGTTAGATGCTCAACCTTAGAGGCAGAGCTCTGATGCCAATTGAAGTAGCAAAGTTTTTCACAAGAAAGGGGGGGTTTGAATTGTGAACCTTTAAAAATTGTCCTTTTAAAAATTAGATATCAAAACATACGTTAGAATGATCTCAGAATAAATAATATAAGTTAGGAGAATGATCTTAGAACGATCTCTGAGCTACAAATAAAAACAATATGTGATTTGTGTGTGTTAGTGTTTGCACAAAATTAATATGAGTTTAAGGGAGAGAAAAGACACAATAATTTTATCCTGGTTCACCCCTTAATAGTATGGGCTACTCCAGTCCCCACGCTCCTGTGAGATTGTCCACTAAGAGATTCTACCGATCTCAAGATACACTTCTTCTTTGATCTAATCCAAGATCACAATCTTCCAAGCTTCACTTGCTTGATCTACCTAAGTCTTTCCTAGACTTTATGAGGTGTCACTCAATCAATAGTTACGTATTGACTTGAGCCAATCTTTACAATATTGATAATGGTTTGGATCTTAAAGCTTTCTCACTCAAACTAAGTTGAAAAGCTAGTTACAATAAAATCTCTCTTTGTTCACTCAAAATGGATACTGATCCTAGTATGATATTACAATATATGGAGTGAAGGAGATCCTCAAAGAAGAGCTTGAAAAACTTGTATCACAAAGACAAGTAGATAAATTGTTGTAGCTTAAACTCTTGCTCTTCAATGTTGCCAAAGCCTTCCTTTTATAGTTGAACCTTGAGTCTTCAGTTCCTTGGTCCCAAAGGAAGTTCTCCAACGGCTAGTTGATTCAAAATAGACAGCTCATGCTGAATTGTTGAGTGGATAAGTCCAAACTGATCTTTCTTAGAACGTTCTCCCTGCTGTTCTTCATATTTTCACTTAAAAGGGCCAAAATGACAGCTTGCAATGGGCTGTAGATAGTTGTTCATTGCTTCCTCACCAAGTATATCCGTTATAGACCTTTTAGGCACGTTTTGGCCAGCTGTAGATGAGCTTGCAACTTTAAAAGCAAAGGACAGTCATTCTCAGCATCATTCTGAGATCGTTCTCCAATCTGGGCGAATTTTGCACTTGATCTTCAAATGGAGAATGATGCAGACCTGTGACCAGCTGTAGTGTGAAAGGAATGCAGCTGTGATGTCCTTGCATAACTATTCACTTGTCCTTTCCATGTACTTCCTTTTCTTGATTAAAAATTAATCTCTTGGAGAATGTTCATTAAATAATGACATTGAAGGTACATGACAACTATGAGTTGAATGTGTGTTGTCTCATCCTTATTGGTCTATGTAATTCTTGTCCAAATATTCTTGATACACCTGATTAGATGATGCCTTGAGAAATTATCATGTTGCACATGCTTGATCATTAACTTTGTCCAAAGAGGAAAGTCACTTTTCTTCCAATTATTCCTTGCCTTAATTGTTCATGAACTGTTGTGATCTTGTGAGTTAAAACCAAGATAAAAGTGCTTCTTTGTCTTGTATATGGTTGACTTAATGAAATAAGTGCTTTTGCATTTATTCTTGTTCATGAGGAGAATGTTGCACTTAAACCAGAGATCATTCTCAGACTGATCCTGAAGCTTCTCTTTTTGCCAAAACATAATGAATATCATTGAGATTAGAAGCTTAATTGTTCCTGACTAATTAAAACACTCAAGAGCACTTGTTAGATAACAATGAGATCAGAATTACATTTAAAATATAATTAAGATGTTTGTTATCTTTAAAACATCAAATTGGGATTTTGCATTTTGCCTCAACAGCATTGTGGAGCTTATGTGCCAAATATGACAAAAATACCCCCAATTATTCAAAACGCAAAGCAACAATAAAAACCAAAAAGTTAAGGGTGAGAGGGACAATTCAGTATTTTTGGTAGTATATTACTGTCTTTGATTAGTAGTTGATTGCATGATTCAATGACTTTTCTATGATTTAGCCTAACTTTCCTACTTGATTTTACCAATCTTTGCCTTAATTTTACGTTACTATCAATTACAATATAAGAAAGTTGAAGTACCTGGTAAAGACAACAATAACCTTTCTTTAAAATCTGCCACTTGTCCAAAAGAGGGGTATTTGTTGTCCAAAAAATTTGAAACTGAACTAAAGAGTTGTGTAAATGAGCCATATGACTCACTAACTAAGCCATATTCTCCTTTTGTGAGACAAAAGGTAACTGAAAGGCAAGCCATAGTTACTAAGGAACTAATAAAATTGAAATCTAATTGTCACATTTATGTCAGATCACACCTTTTTGATAGAAAAATCCAAAACTTCTCTTCACACTATTACCAACCAATTTTGGGGGTAAATTTTTCAAATTCAAATTTCAAATATCATTGAATACTATATACTCTTTCACATTTATCACATTTCATTCTTACTCTTTTTTCTCTCACTACTTTTATCTTTTTCTCTTAGTATTTTTATCTTTCTACTTGTCTGATCTCCATTTTTTCTCTTCTCATCTTGCAGGAAGACTATTCATTTTTTGAGCAACAACACAAGTATACGAAATTTGTTTTCTCTTTCACTAAAGGTATGAAGATACCATCATACTCTGTTTTTTTTTTTTTTGCTAATTTATCATCTTTGTTCATTATTTCGTATCATTTATTCTATTTGTCCTCAAACTCTATCATTTTTAGAATGCTTTATAAAAAAAGAAATATAAAACAAATAGTTTATTTTCTTTATATGTAGATTACCAACACTAAAACAAAGTTGAGGATGTAAATATGGTAATACTCAAAGACTTTAAATTTTATTATTGTTTTTGTTCAAATTTGGTATGCAGTTTTGAACAAATATTTGTTGTTGTTCTGTATTCTAACATATGTTGCTATTTCTTACTTTTCTTTTTCAGATCTGTAAAAAGTATATCAATACGATCTTAAATATTGTTAGATAGAAGACAATGAAAATTTAAAAAAAGGAAAAAGTTGAAGGTTGTAATCTTACTTTTCTTTTTCTTTTTCAGATCTGTAAAAAGTATATCAATACTTAACATTGTTAGAAATAAATGGAAGTGAATAGTAATGAGAAAAGGAAGAAATAAGGTTACCAAACAAATAGTAATGAGAAAAGGTAGAAATAAGGTTACCAAACAAATACAACTTCTTTGTACTCTTTATCTTTTTATTCTATATTAATATTAGTTCTAATTTTTCTCCACTCATTAAAATATCCTTTAGATGAATAAAGAAGATCATAACTTAACAATAAATTTCTTGACGAAATCAAAGAAAAATGGAGAAAATAAAAAATATGAAACTATATATTTTTAAAAGATAAAACAAAAAATACAATCATATCCAAAAAAAATCAATCAAAGTTTCTTCTCCTTTTGTTTTTCACTTTCATTAAATTTTACAACAACTTCATATGAAAAAATAGAAAAATACAATCAGATCCAAAAAAAAAAATATACAAACAAACCAAAAAGAAATAAAAACATATAGTGCTCTTCATATACAAATTGAAAATCCAAATAGATCTAAAAAAACACAAACAGAACAAATCTAAAAAATTAACAGCTACCACAAAAAAAATTAAGTTTCTAAATCTAAACTTTATTATTGTTGTTGTATGCATGAGAGAAGGAAAGAAGACAAAAGTAATATATTTACAAAAAAAAAAAAAATCTAATGACAAATACCAACCATGTACTCACAAGATATTTACAAAATAGAAGGATTTGATTTTCCCACACGGTGGATGCAATTTCCGGCGCGGTGGTCACCGGTAAAATTAGTCCGATCTGGTGATTTTTTTGAAGGTTATCTATGGTGATGGAGATCTAGAAGAATAGGTCGCGGGTCGGAGAAATATAACATAGAAAGAAAAAAAAAATTGGTGGAAGGAAGATAACTGATAACTTGAGAAGATGAGTTGCTGTTGTTCCTTGTCTTTCCCTTCTGCATCTTTGATTTTGCCGTTGTTCTTTTACAAATGGAGGAGATGGACATCACTTTTACAAATGAAGGAGATTGATTTTGTCAAATAAATTAAAAACAAAAAGAAACATAGAGGAAAAAAAAACGCAAAGGAAAGGTGGTGGTGGTGGTTCATTAGGACTTAGGAAGAAGAAAAATGCGAGAGATATAGAGAGATGTTTGAGCGGCGGCTAGGGTTAGAGAAAGTCAGAAAACTGAGTTACATCTAAGGAGTGGTTAGGTTTTTTATTTATTTTATGGGCTGGGCTGGGCATTAAGCCCAAATTAAGGCCATGTATTTTGGGTCTGAAAGTACAAGTTTGATTGTATTTTTATACGGGGAACAAATTGCTTACCCGTGTATTTATAGATCTCGTGTATATTTCTATAAAGTATACTACACTAATTTATATGGGCAATAAATTGTTGGTGATGAAAAATTTAAATTAACTATTATTATACGGGGAACAAAGTATTTGCTGATGAATACCAAAAAAAAGTATTTGCCGATGAAAAACTTAAATTAACTGAAATATACGGGGAACAAGTTATTGTTGATGAAAAAATTATTAACTATTATAAACAAGGAACAAGTTATTTTTGATGAAATTTTTTAATTAACTATTATATACACAGAACAAGTTATTCTTGGTAATATATGAGTATTTTTCATTTTAAATGTAGTAGCACCGTATGATTCAATTAAATTTTTATTTAAACTACAAAGAAAATATCCTTTATACTATAGTAAAATGGAAGAGACGTGCATTGGGCAGTGCAGGGGCTGAAAAATTCATGGATACACTCCACATCCACATGTTCATGCATGTGCTAAGGCTAGCTATCTATACTAAAGTATGGATATTGTATTATTTTATTTCTAATATATTGCAAAGACAGAAACAATATACAATGGGTATTTGGACAAAATATTCTAACATATGGGAAAAATTATAATACTGTATTATTGTTTTTTTTATAAAAATTTTAAAAATTTCAAAATATCATATATATCGATAACAATCTCAAAATAATTATCATATATACTAAATAAATGATAAAGGAGACAAATTATGCTACTGGTTCATGAAATCCATAACAATCTCAAAATAACTAAATAAATCTTACATGAGACAAATTATGCTACTAATTCATATAACTTATAACAATATCAAAATAACAATCATATATATATATATATATATATATATATATATATATATATATTAAATAACAATCAACTTAACATTAACTTATTTGTACTAAAATCTTTGTATTAACCATGATTTGTGTCTATGTTGTAATTGGTATTGAATGTTAAATTACTATTATTGTTAATCATTTTTGAAATAATCATACTACTTAATATATTAATGAATATATAATTTGATTATTTTTGAAATGTGGACTAATTAGCAAAGTGTAACTAAAAAAAATACGAGTAACGTTACGACCCGTGCGATAGCACGGGTATATTGCTAGTTTGAAAAGAAATTTTTCCCCCAAATCATGTTTTCGTTTGTTCAATTACACGTTTAGATACAATTGTTTTTGTACGAATTGACACAATCCCTGCGGACGATATTTTTACTACTTGACGATAGTTGTATACTTGCAATTTATCCATCAATAAACTCTTTTATTTTCCGGTTTTTATTCTTTATTTTAATACTGATCACATTAGAATAAACTCTAAGGGCTTGATTGGAATGAGAGAAAGTGCAGCGAGAGAGAAAGGAGCGAGAGAAATTGCAAGGATTGGCTATATTTCCCTGATTGGAGGACAGAAGAAAGAAAGGCGAGAGATTAAAATATGCTGGGACCCACACCTTTGTGCTCACCCTAAAAAAAAAGAAGAAACGTTAGAGAAAAGAATAATATCACAACTTTTCCTATTATACCCCTCATCCTCAATTTCTTTTAACATACTGACATAGTAATAGTAATACATAAAATGTAAGGATTTTTTTGTCTTTTTATAAATTAAACACACTTCTTTCTCTTATATTTCTCTCTTCTTTCTTTTGAACCAATCAACACATTAAATCCACTCTATTTCTCATCTCTTTCTCTCATCTCAAACTCTCTCTCACCTATTTATCTCTTCTCATTTTCTTCTTATAACCAAACACACCCTAAGAAAATTAGTGGATATCAGGTAGGAAATGAAGCTAATTATCTCGAACGAAGGACGGTACGCTAGAACTCTCCATGAGACTATTAAATTTAGTATCTGGGGTTTTAGTGTAGGATTAAAGCTAGGTCAAGAATGATAAATTCTACATGAAGTTAGGGTGAGGACTAGTTTAGGAACACATTATAACTTGCGAAACAATTGAGCCTTAAGGATAAGGATACCTAAGTATAAGTTACTACAAAAAAGTGGAACCGACTGGGGCGAGGATACATATAAGCAGTAGAGGAAACCTAAACTAGGCTCTAACCAATTTGTAATAGAAATAGGCAAAAAGTGTTTATGAACCTATTTTATAAGACTAATCTTAATAGAGGGGAACAAGGGAAGTTAACCACCAAGCAAGAGTAAGGGAGGGATTCGAAAACACTTAACCACCCCGCGCGGACACACAGCACCATTTTATTATTATAGTTATTTACTTTCCTGCAATTTACTTTTACCCGCACAACTATCTCTAAACAAACAAAGCGAATGCAAACTATCTAAATTCTTAAGCGAAACTAGTAATTTTGGCACAATCCCTGTGGAGAACGTTAACTTATCACTTTATTACTTGGTTGCGATTCTGTGCACTTGCGTAACCACCATTACATAGTAAATTCAGAAATTACATGAAATAGATTGAAAGAAAGCATGATTACAAGAGGAATTTGGATGTGTTTCCACACTTGAATCCTTGCTTGAGTGCCTTTGTGAATGCTAAAACTCGTCGTCAAAAATCAGTCTTCGATCCGTAATTTCGTAACCTAATTCTGCAGTTGCGTTTTAAATTTATAGATACAAAATTCCGCACTTTAGCTAGGCGCAAGAATTCCTGAGCTGGGCTCAGGTAGCAGAATTAAACTTCTTTTTTTCGTCATTAATTGAGTTGGGCGCAGGAATCCTGAGTTGGGCTTAGTTGGAAGTTTTCTCAAATTTTCTTCTTTTCTTGTGATTTAAGCAATCTTTTACTTCAATGCAATTTCTTTTTATTTTTTTGCTGAAAACATGGTAAAAACATACTAGTTTGTTTGTATTTGCTTCAAAAATATAGTAATGACATATGAAGTCATCAGGTAGTTTTAAATATTGGTTAGAAGGATGAATTAAATGATCAAACCAGGTTTAAGTGATCAAGGCAAGTTGATTAGAACAAGAACAAGTCAAGTAGTTCTTATCCCGGTGTCATCAAGCCAAAGTCACACTTCAAGACAAAACAAGGTACAAGGAATCTCACCAACATTCTGCATTCTCTTTGGGATCAACATCGACACTATTCACAATTAGAAATTCAAATTACGTAACAAATTTATTCAAATTCCATATAAAATGAAGCTTGTTTCATTGAAGAAAAAAAATTGATTACATACAAGAACATTTTGTGGTGATTCAAAAGAAATTCTAAACAAGCTTAACTACATTTTGCACTTAGCTACTGTTAAGAGTCCCACATCGGTTGAGAGATGGTCTGACTAAGTGTTTATATACTAGAGACAATCCTCACCTTACAAGCCGGTTTTGTAAGGATGAGTTAGGCCCAATACTCATTTCTAAGATGGTATATATCAGAGCCTCTCCACGATCCGTTGGGCCACCTGTTATCAGGTTTCCGCTATCGGGCCACCTACCGTTTATATCCTCGCACCAAGCCCAATAGTGCTGGGCGTGAGGGGGTGTGTTAAGAGTCCCACATCGGTTGAGAGATGGCCTGACTAAGTGTTTATATACTAGAGGCAATCCTCACCTTACAAGCCGGTTTTGTAAGGATGAGTTAGGCCCAATACTCATTTCTAACAGCAACAACTCAAAATTTTCATCAAGTGTTATTATAATCCATGTTTTTATTTGTTTACATCTTTGTTGATTTGTGGTAATAAACACAAACTTTATTGTAACATAAATCTTTTCTTGTGAGGCATATGTTGTCTGATGGCACGACGGTTATGCCAGACGGTCTACATGTCGATGTCGAGCGATAATAACCTGTAATTAAGGCATGTATATCGAATGGTCTGCTTTGCTAAGAGTGGATCTGGTGACCTGGTCTAGGAAGTATGAGGGCTCTTGGCCCAGTCCAGAATATATATCAAACTTGAATACACTTTATTGAGAATTTAATTTTGAACTTAATCTAAAATGAGAATTTTAGTTTTAGTTCTGTAATTTAAATGATGAAAACACAAATAATACACCACTAACTTTTTTATTTTTTAATATTAGATAAATAATGCACAGTTTTTTTTAATCTTATTTGCATGTGTTAAATATGACTCTTGAAATCATACATATCAAAAATTTTGAATATTAATAAATCATACATAATTACCTCATTCTCATATATTAAATATTGCGGTCATCCATATCAATCCCCAAAAACACCCACAACCAATTATTATATGTATATATAACACCATCAATATTAGAATTCATTCTCCTCGCGCCTGCCTGTGTCTAACTTATGTTAAAAAAAAACATGTTTTATGTTATGATGAATTTGTTAATAAAAGAGTTTTGCTGCTAAAAAAAAAGATGTGCCTTATGTTTTGGTGAGTTTGTTAATAAAAAAATTTTGTTGCTACTAAAAAAAATCAAGGGTATTATTGGTATTATGAAATGTCCACACCAAAACTCATGTATCCTCTTTATATATAGTTTAGATACGTACTCATTGTATTCATTCTAAAAATATACTCTTGATTTCTATTTCAACTTCAACAAACAACTTATATTTATGTGTGTGTGGCGCCTTTTAATGTGCAAGACTGTGATAGGTCTTTCACAGTGCACAACCGTTTTTAACCCTTGGATTAAAAAGTTACACTTAATCTATATTATTAAATTTTTGACACCTAATCTATATTATTAATATTTCTATTGAATCTTTGTTTTTTAGGTTTTATTTTTGTTTTGTCAATAATAAATATTGAAATTTTCCTTCACTTTAAAATCAGTCCACGAATCCACCATTGCTACCTTCTCCACCTGAAACCCGACATAGTGCTTTGCCCATAAAACGTAGAAATAGTCCAGAATATCTTTAACCATCCATTGCTTCAAAACTTCAACCATCCAATTACTATAAGGCAGAACTCAGACTTTGCTTCTGGAATTTTGTTTGAGATTAACAAAAATTTCTTAGGTAAACAATTGAAAATAAATGTTCATGCAACATAAAAAAAAAATAGTTGAATCAGATAAACTTTAACTGTTTCTGCTTTTCAAAAATGCTTTTCTTCAACAATCAAAGAGCTACGAGAAGTACATAATAATGTACTTCCAATTTAGGTAAACAATTGAAAATTTCTTAGGTAAACAATTGAAAATAAATGTTCATGCAACATCCAAAATTTTAGTTGAATCAGATAAAATTTAACTTTAATTGTTTCTACTTTTCAAAAATGCTTTTCTTCACCAATCAAAGAGCTGCGAGAAGTACGTAATAATGTACTTCCAATTTATCAGAGCTTTAACTTATTATTTTTTCTTCCCATTTTTACCCTTTAAAAGTAATTAATATAAATAAAAGAAAAAGAAATGAATCTCTACTATTGTAGTTCCTAATAAATAAACACACAAAAAAAGAATAGACATCTAATTGCAGTTTGTAATAAATAAAAACACAAAAATTAGAAATAATGCAATAAATCGTTTGATGATAAATTATACAACTTTTTTTTTGAATTCAGCAAAAAATTTATTGAAAAAATGGTATCTATGCACAAGAAGTACTAGGAAAACCCAACAAGAGGATACAAATAAAAGGCCTTAACCATCCAAAGCTACAAACTAGGCAAAAAGACAAGCCCCTTACAGTTAATTTCTATGCATAACAGCAAGGGGATAAAATAGGAAGCTAAGAAAAACCAGCAGCTGGTTGTCAAAAATGAACAGCAGGAAAATAATCAGAAAAAGGTCTTCTCAGTCGCATCATGTTGCCATACATACAATTGGCTCCGACAACCATTCATATAATAGACAAGGATTCCCTTTTGATATTCCAATCCACCACTTCCACGAGGATGTTTTTACCGTCTCAATCACCACCGCCGCTTCAGCTGTACCATTTTCAAACACTATTTGATTCCGATGTTGCCATAGCGCCCAAATGACAGCTCCCAAGATCATCACTAAAGCTTTCCTCGTCTGTTTTCTACTAGGGACACAAGCAACAGAATTGAACATGGACAGAAAATTATGAGGGAACTGTAGACACATACCCAGCCAATCGAAGACTGCACGCCATACCCGAGTTGCAAAATCACAATATAGCAATAGATGAATTGCCGTTTCAGCGCAATTTCCACAAAATGCACATGACTGGTGACCTTCCGAATGAATTACTCCTCTTCTATATAAGTTCACTTTGGTTGTAATTCTATCATGTAAAAGCTTCCATAGCAGGGCTGATACTTTTGAAGGTGCTGGGCAATTCCAAATTACTCTAAACACTGCAACCTCCTCTGGCGTTAACACAGTACCTATAACCAACAAATTCGATACCAAATTATATGTCGATTTGACCGAAAAACAGCCACCAATTTCTGGCCTCCACACCCATTGATCATCGTCCGCCGACAGCGAGATTTGATTAAGCATCAACAAAAGCTCATCTAACAAAGTATTCTCCCACACAAATAATCTCCTCCTCCAAACTAATGTCCAAATTTCAATTCCAGACGCATCCCACACATCAGCCACTGAGACATTCTTTTGCAAGGAAATTGAGAAGAGTCTGGGGAATTTTTCTCTAAGCGAAAATTCACCTACCCATTTGTCCGTCCAAAAGCTCGTTTTCATCCCATTACCGATCTTTTTAAAAGCTTGTTGAGAGAACCAGTCAGAATTAAGATTCGTCCCAATCGAACAAATGTCTTTCCACCAAATTGACGAAAACCATGGTTTACAATCCTCTCCTAAATCAACCTTTCCACAAGACGCATCGCCATATTTCCCTTTGATTACCTTTTTCCACATTGATTCATCCTCCGACAATAATCTCCACCGCCACTTAGCTAGCAAACTAAAATTAACCACACGAATATCACGCACACCTAAACCACCCAAGTGTTTTGGTTTACAAATAGTGTCCCACTTCACCCAATTGATCTTTTTCACCCCATTTCTTCCTCCCCATAAAAATTCTCTTTGGATTCTCTTTACCTTCTTCCATACTTGAATAGGGATTTTCATGTAGGAAAGGTAGAAAATTGGTATTGCATTGAGAACCGAGTTAAAAAGAACAACACGTCCTCCAAGACTCACATACCTATTCCCCCAAACACCAAGCCGTTTGCGAAGAGAGTCAAGAAAAGGTTCCCAAGTAGATGCTCTCCTCGGATTAGCACCTACCGGTAATCCTAAATATTTGAAAGGCACAACTCCCACTCTACAATTGAGAAAAGTAGAGGCCAGCCGCATAAAGTCTCGAGACACATTTACACCCATCAAACTACTCTTCCAAAAATTAACTTTAAGTCCCGAAACTAGTTCAAAACCGCGCAAAATAGCCTTCAAAGTCCACAAATTCTCAAAATTATCTTCCCCAATACAAACTTTGTCATCCGCATATTGAAGATGTGATATCTCCAAACCGTGTCTTCCTATTTGGAACCCACTGAAGCGGTTCAGCTCCACCGCCCTCTTCATCAAACCACCTAAACCTTCTGCCACGAGTAAGAACAAAAACGGCGCTAATGGATCCCCTTGTTTCAAACCCCTTTGAATATTAATTTCTTCTGTCGGACTTCCATTTATCAAAACAGACATACTACCAGAAATAAGAGGAGAAACTCTTGGGAAGACTAGCATTCCCATGGAATTGATCGAAAAGGATTCTAACTTCGCATTTCAACATCTCCCAAAAAGCTTTGATGAAATTGAAATTAAAACCGTCGGGCCCGGGACTTTTGTTCCCATCACAGTCATGAACAACCCCATGTATTTCTTCCAAGGAAAAGTGAATAATTAATCGGTTATTCTCCTCATCTGTCAGAGTAGGAAAACTCACGCCATCAAGAGTGGGTCGCGGCCATGAGTCCGAGTGGAATTGATTAATTAATTGCTGCCTGGCAAATCAAAACCGGTGTCTCAACCCAACTCTCATCAACTTGGAAGGCTCTAATCAAATTCTGCTTACTTCTAGAATTCGTCAAAGAGTGGAAGTAATGAGTATTTGCATCACCCTCCCGTAGCCAACGCGTCTGTGATCTTTGTAACACCATGGATTCCTTACTCATTAACAAATGCCAAAGTTTGGAAAAGTGTCTCTTGCACAACTCCACTTCAGACTCCGATAAACCCATCAACTCCCCTCTAATGTCCTTTTCTTTAATTTCTTCCACCAACATCAAAATCTTTGTATCTATCACCCATAAACCTCCTTATTCCACTCTCTTAGTTTTATTTTTAAGCCCTTTAATTTTTCTTTGAGAATAAAACCCATCCAACCCGTATAATTTTGAGTTGTCCACGTTTCCTCCACCAAACTCTTAAAGTCTCTATGAATAAGCCAATGGTTGTTGAAACGGAACGGTCGCGGCCCCCAATCTACACAATTGTAACGTAAAACAAGGGGACAGTGGTCGGAAACCGTCCTTGGTAACACCCACAATGATGGATGTCCCCAATTAGATAACCATTCCTCCGAGACTAGAAATCTATCAATTCTGCTCATGCTTCTCCCATTTGAGTGGAACCAAGTAACCGGTAAGTCTTCCAACTCCATGTTCGTCACAAAGTCATTAAATTCAGTCATTTCCAAGGAAGATGGAGATGGTGTTGAATCATTGACACCCCTCCTTTCCTCCCTATGTAAAACCACATTAAAATCTCCAAGAACACACCAAGCTCCACCCCCGAAACCTCCTTTAGACATAAGGAGAACATCCCATAGCCTTTTCTTAGATGCTAAATCACACTTAAAATAAATGTTGACGATATAACAAATTTTCTTATCAACTCCCCATTCCAAACAAACACCTAGAAAACCTTCACCACTAAAAGAAAAAATTAGTGAGAAAGTAGACTTACACCAAATTGAAAGGATGCCGCAACTATTTCCTTGAGAAGGGAGAGAGACACCCATTGACAATCTTCACCACCCCATATATATTCCACCAAACAAAATTATACAACTAAAATGAAATAAATTGAAAATAATACAAAAAAATTAGCCCAATAAATGCACACGAGAGTACAGTGCACTTGTAAAATTATACAACTAAAATGAAAATGAATTGAAAATAAAATTCCAGTAAATGAAAATTAATTTAGTAATAGTATAAAAAAGATATATTAAATTAATAAAATGAGATATTTAGTACCATCAGACTTACTCTTATATGTGTTTCATCTCTCGACCTTCTCTATTTCTACGTTTAATTTTCAGACTTTTTTCTACCTTTGTTATTGTACATGTACACTTTGACGATAAATATATACTACAATCACTACAAAAAAATTGACTTATAGTAACAGCAAAATGTCATAGATAAAGGGCACAAACCCGTTGCTATATCACAAAAAACCTATTCCAACATAAGTGTGTAGCCGTCACCTTTAATTTTCTATACCAACGGATGTTTACTGTCACAATTGCTTATATAGTGATGGTTTTTCTAGCTGTTGGAAAAGACATTGGTGGTATACCCACGGCTTATTCTTTTGGTCTATATAGTGAAGGTTCTCAGCCATGGCAGATTGGTGAGAGAAAGAGATCAAAATTGTGTGTTTCTAAGAAGAGTGGAGCAAAAACAGGTTTGACTTAATGAATTTAAAAATAAGATAAGTGCTTTATCAAAAAAAAAAAAAAAAGTGGTACAATGAAAACGGTTATTTTAACCAATAAAAAATGTGTGGTCTTTTGCAGATACCAACGGTTGTTAAAGTATATGTGAGTATATGTTGCCTATACCAACGGTTTTCGTTGCCGTCATTATAAGCGGCTATTAAAATAATATATACATTCAAAGAAGATTTTGGTGAAAGAGGATAGAATATGATATAACACTTTATTATAGTCTATTGTAGACCTTTGTAATCTAAAGGTGAAAATTGATCTCCCACCATGGGAGACCTATCACCCATACCCATGCTAGAACTCACCATGAACCGGAGACTCCGCATATGTAATTTTAAAGTTGCTTTCAAGTTTCAACACATTTTCTGTAAAAATAAAAAGTGATGACAGATAACTTATAGTTGATAAAATAAATGAAGTGTTTATAAACAAATATAATAAATGTGTTTACATTTATCGTATAATAATTTTTTATCCATATAATATAATATAATAAATATTTTGAGATGTATGGGAGGGACGATGTAAATTGCATTTTCTTCAAATTGTCGACGTGATCAAAAGTAAAACGTTTGCCTGTACCAAAAAAAAAGTTTACCAAAAAACCTGTCGAAAAAAATTATTTGCCAAATAAAATATAACGTTTTGTAAAAAAAAAAAAAAGTATAAGTAAAACAATAAAAAAAACAGAATGTCTGGTAGGTAGAAGTATGTCATATTCAATTATAAAAAATAATAACTATAACGGATAAAATTGGATTTTAGATAAAGTAATAAGGGTAAAAATTGAAGAATACGTGATAACCTATAAGCTCAAAAGCTATTTAAAATTGCATATAGAAAATATTATTAAAATAAGTTATAAGCTCATGGTAAAAAGAATATTACCAAACAACATATCTTTTAACTTATAAGATATAAGAAGTGAACTATAAATTAGTTTTTTTTATTGGTCTTGCCAATCAGTCTCATAAAGACTCTTCTTCCGAAAACCAAAAAGTAAAAAAAAAATATATATATTGCTGATTAAAAAAAAAGTAAAAAAAATTAAAAAAAATAATGATATAGTGCTGACAGTACACCATAATATCATGTACTACGTTTAATCCAATGCATAAGGTGTCTTGTGCATGGTGGGAGACATAGGAGCCTTGTGCATGCTAGCCAGTGCCTCTATTTATTTTTTTCTTTGTAAATTGTAAAATCACTAGTAGAAAAAAGACTTTTGGATAAGAGATTCCACTACTGATATGTGAATATCAGTAGTGAAACACATTTGACCAAAGGATTCCACTACGGATATTTGAATACCAGTAGTGAAAAGTTCATAGACAAGGGATTTCACTACTGGTTTTCTTAAATCAGTAGTGAAAAGTTGACACGGTGGCAATGTTGTAATTACATTGAAATTTGTTTTAATTGGATTTCACTACTGTTTTTGTTTACACGGTAGTTAAATCCCTTACCTTGAAAATTTAGAAAGGTTTTCTTTAATTCAATATTGCTGAAACGCACCCTTTCCTTCTCATTCTCTCGTACGCGAAATCTTTCTCACTCAAAACCCTAAAACGATTTCCCTTCCTCTTTCTCACTCAAAAATCCTTCAAATCCGCTGCACGTCATAAATCTTCTATGCTGCACATTGTGTAACATCAGTTTGTCATCAAGTTTGAACTCTTCTCTAACAAACCCCAACCGAGCAGCATAAGATTATCAATTTGTATTTTAGATTTTAAAGCTCTTGTGGTCTTATCAATCTAGTTACAACATTATGCAAAAAGGGGATGATTTATTTCAGTGTTGTTTCTATCTTGTCTACTTTGAAAGAGAAGAATTTTCTGTCATAAGGTTTTTGTAATCCTTGTATTATAATATTGAGTTTATAATGTCCATCTTTTTTGTCTATTTGGGCAGCAAATGATATTAAAAATAACTAAAACTGTTAAATGTGAAAATGTTTCCATTTGAATCCAAAAAACTGGTGACACGATAATATTGAAAAGCTTAAGCTGAAAGAAAAATATTGAAAAACTTTGTGGATCAATACTTTGCTTTTGCAAAATTTCATGTTTCAGTTTCTTTTGGACTCTTCTGCATTTGTTTTGATCATTTTTGTGTTGTTTTGAAGTATGTTAGTTTGATGAGGATGTTAAGATGTTGGATTATTAGGACACTGAGCTGTTCATTAGCCTGCATGATCTAGAGTTTTACTGCTATGAATTTTTAAATTATGCTTTTGAAACGACTGAAGACTGAATATACTTACTGCTCTAGTGTAACAGGATCTCATCTTGGGCCTGTGGTTTTACACGAAATGTTGTTCTTCAATATCTCATCTTGGGCCTGCGGTTTTACACGAACTGTTGTTCTTCAATGGTACTCTATTTAGTACAAAATAATGTGTATCTTACATTAAAATAAGATTTTGTTCTTACACAAGTATCTTGAGCTATACATGCTAATCTGCACCTTCTTACTAAATAAACATATCTTGTTATGAATTTTAAAGTTCAAATTGTTAATTTGTGGATGATTTACCTCCAGATTCTATCCCGGTGTTACTGATGCATTAAAATTTGCAAGCGCAAGAGTGTACAATGTACATTGTCACAACAAAACAGGTCTGACTTCTCTCTCTGCTCTTACCATGAAGACAATAATCCTAATCCTATGACATGCCATTATTTATACTTTTGCCAATGATTAGCATCTGATAAAATTTCTGAATGTGAATTTTGTAAATGTTAATTACCATTGCCAATAATTAGGATATGACACAAATTCCTAATTGGCAACATCTGATTTATCATATCTCACACACCCTGAAAATGAAACTAAATTTGCAATAGCTGGTCATACTTGGTCTATGTACTCATTGAAGGATTAGTAATAGTAATAGTGGATATGTAATCACACATGCTGCATTAAATTGTAGTACATGAACACTAACTAGGATTCTTTGTTTTGCATATGATACTTTATTTTGAGCTTCCATTCACTTTAATTTCACTCCTTAAGTTTAGCAGCGGTAGTACAAAGATGGGACCTCGTAAGAATTCAATGACTTATGCAGAGAAAGGAGTGCTTCATTTTGGGTAAGCTGCTCTTTTTTACCTGACGCTATACTGCTATTAATTAGTCTGGCTTGATCATGAATAAGGTTTGCTTGCTGCATTTTGGTTTTACAGTACCGAAATTTTCTGGTTTGGCAGGTTGTGAACATGTTTGTTCTTTCTGATTAATAAATTGGTAATTAGGTATATATTTTGATTATTCAAATTAGGTATTCCAATTATTTATTCATGTGAGTGTTTTGGTAGATTTGTATGTTTTGATTGACTATGAAGAATTCGGTATTTCAAACTTCTTATATGAGCAACAACAGTCTTTGAGGTTTGCAGTTTTTTTTTTGTTTAACTTAGGTGTTGAAAACACATGATCTTTGTTTTTATTGCATATTTGCTTTAATATGCTAATTGTGATACCCAGGTTTTGAAGGTTAATGGAACAGAAATTGATAATCTGGAACACTTATGCGAACTTGTTGAAAACTGTAGCACAGACAGCTTGCATTTTGATTTGGACGACAATAGGGTCATTGTCTTGAACTATGAAACAGCAAAAATTGCGACTTCTAGAATTTTGAAGCGTCATAAAATACCTTCAGCGATGTCAGCTGATCTTTGGCTTTTCATATTAATGGGCTGTCTGCTTGGAATTAGACTTGGAATTAATTAGTGATAATGTTAAGTATTGACTTTTAATGTGTTGAATGTAACTTTGTTAGCTTGTTAATTAGGAATTGACAATGACTTGTGGAAAATAATATTCGGAATTATGTCAATTTTCTTGTGCGTTATTAGCTACTAGTAATTTTGTTGTGCGTTATTAGCTACCAGTGACTTGAAATTATGTTGTATAATTTCTGCGCCGGAAAAGTGTAGACGATATAATTAATGCACAGGAAGCTACAAAAAAACGAAAAAAAATAAAATAAAACTAACATACCACTACTGGTATTTATAATAAACAGACGTGAAAACTAAGCATACCACTACGGGTAAAGGTAATGACCCGTAGTGGAATCCCCATTTCTTTAAAAAAAAAACTGGAAACCATATATACCACTACGGATATGCGTAAATACCCGTAGTGGAATCCCCAATTCTTTAAAAAAAAACTGGAAAACCATACATACCACTACGGATATGTGTAAATACCCGTAGTGGAATCCCCATGATTTATACTAAAAAAATTTGAAACCATACATACCACTACTGGTATTCATTATAACCGAAGTGGAATCCCATACATACCACTACGGGTAATTGGAAAAACCGACGTGGAATCTACATAATTTTAAATAATAATTAAAGAAGAAATTAGGATACCACGACGGGTATTAAAAGACCCGACGTGGAAAGTCTGGACTTACAACGACGCCAGCATTCACTACGGCCACGGCCAGTAGTGAATAAAGGGTCCTTAGTTTGTTAAGAACTTTTATTAAATCTTGTTTAGCCTAACTTAGTGTGTAAAACACTACCTAAATTTCTCAATTGAGCCTAAAAAAAAATTAAAATTCATAAACAAATAAATTATTAGTGTCTTCAATATGGGCAAAAATTCTTTACATTGTTTCATGATTCATATATCCAACAAAATTGAAACCTTAATCTCTGTGTAAACAATTAGAATTAGCATAGGACACAGTCCAAAATAATTGACTATCTAAACCCGAATTGTGTATCCGGGTTCATTTCATTCATTCGGGTTTACTAAAACTACCCAGGAATGGTATGGAATTACTTAGAAATCCCATAAGAAGGTATCCAAAACTATCACCCCATCCATGTTCTCTTCTTCATAATCAAAATTTGTCATCTCAGGCACATAAAATTCACCACTAAAATCATCAAAACCCGGAAACATTGAGTAACCTGACCCGGTTTCTGAAAACAGGTCCCTAAACAACCCGTTATCGGTAATGTCACTCTCCGCCTGAACCGTCGTGTCAGAGAGTGCCGGAGACGGCAACGATACCGTCACCTCCGAAGAAGACAGTGTTTCAATAATTTCGTTATCGGGTCGACACAGTTTCTCATTATGGATATCCAAATTGGCAAAACGGGCTGCGGCAGCTTGAATCTCAGAATGGGTCATGGACCTTGCTCCGGGAATATCCGGTGGGTTATTAGGGAAATTAAACTTAGCACCACTGCCACGTAAGCATAACGTTGCCGCGTCAAATGCACGCGCCGCCTTTTCAGCAGTGTCATAGGAACCTAACCATATTCTTTGGCGGCTGTTTGGTAGTCTGATTTCCGACACCCATTTTCCCCACTTCCTCTTCCTTATTCCTCTGAATAACGAAGAATCACTTCTTTCCGCAGCAGTTTTTTCCACGTTCGATTTCACCATATTTAACAAATGTTGTTACGATTTTGTTAGAATTGAAATTAAAGGTGTTTTTTTTTTGTTTTTTTTTATAAGAGGAGCCTGATCTCTGTTGTCTAATGATGTTTTGGCTGCGTTTGAGAGTTGAGTGAGAAGAGTTTTGCGGCTGAATATATAGTTTTGAGTGAGAAGAGTTTAATTGTGAAGGGTCAACGCACTTTGAAGGCGCGTAATTTTGAGGAGAGTAGTGAAGATGTTGCATACGCGGACATGGAGACAAGAATCACAAAGATTTGGAGGATGATGTTAGAGGGTGGTTGATGGTGACATGTCTGTGCATGTAT
The DNA here is from genome assembly GCF_020283565.1 of Trifolium pratense. Taxonomy (NCBI): domain Eukaryota; kingdom Viridiplantae; phylum Streptophyta; class Magnoliopsida; order Fabales; family Fabaceae; genus Trifolium; species Trifolium pratense. Next base: position 59,339,748 of record NC_060062.1, on the reverse strand, counting down.
ATATACTAGTGTGTGTATCCCGTGCGATGCACGGTTCATGTAATTTTTTTGGTTTTTTTTTTTTTGTTAATTGTAATATTAATACATTGTCTTGACCAAAAAAAATAAAATAAAAAATATTGATAAATTATTTAAACGTTGTTCAAAATTACAATTGTCAAACACGTCAACCTGTTCTGATTGAGTCTGATATAGGAAACCCAAACATTTAAAGCGTCTAGCCCGACCCAGTCCGTAAATCTTATTGCCCACACATCCATGGCCAACACAATAAGCCAAAGCCTACATGGCTCATTAGGTCAGATTGTTTACTATTATTATTAATTTTTTTTTTTAAGAAGCTAAATTAGTCCACCTAAATTGGCAGTAGAAATAATCGAACCTCAGACTTCAAGAGGAACACATTCCAAGGTCCGAAGCCAATACCAAATATTATTATTATTATTATTTCTTTTTGTAACAATTTTTTTAAATGTACAAATAAAACACAAATTAGTATTTTTTTTTAAAATGAATGTTACAATTTCACGAGATAATAAATACTATAAACTATGGGTTCAAAATTCAAAAGACAATAACTCTATATAATAAATCATGAAAGTAAAGAACAATGCAGGATCTATTTAGGTTTAATCAAAGTTTTCAGATAAATTACAATTTTGAATTGATTCAAATATTTCTGCTTTTAAAGAGACTTACAATAAAAAAATAAATGTTAAAAAAAATAACTAAATAATTCTATATTTATGATCGTGTCAGTTTAAAAAATAATGAAGTTAATAATAATAGACTTAAGGAACCAAAATACCTTTTTGTTTTGAAATAAAAATTCCAGTTTACTTTGTTTTAACATCTTTTTTTTAATTCTTTGAGAGTATAACTCAAACATATCAAGCAGCCCATCAATACCCACAAAAAGTTTGAGCTAATATGAAAACGTCGACTAAAAAGGCAGATGCCATAAATTTTAAAAAATTCTATGTAATTCTATAGATCAAATAAAGACTTTAAGAAATATTTAACAAATTTCACAAACTCCCTATTCAAAAGAAATACTGGTTGTTACTTTTGAGGAGATTTTATCAAACAATAGAATAATTAAAGATCAAAAACTATAACTTGAACAAAAAAAAAAATAACGAAATGACTTCATAAATTAGATAATGTCTTTGATTAAATAAAAGATCTCATATAACAACAAACAAATAACAAAGACTGAATAACATAATATCCTACCACTAACTTAACTTGAACACAAATGCAACATTAGTGGGATTGAAGAGAGTAAACTTGAAACACAAAAGATCACCAACGAAAAATTCACCCCTGGTGCAGAAATCATCCCATCCAATACCAATTGAGGTAGTTCTAAAAGGTATCTCAGTAAGAGAAATATCAAAGGAATGCATTGTTCCATTATCACAACAAACTATAAAAAACTCAAAATTGCAACTCCTAAGATAATCTTCAAAAGACCCAAAAACATTCTGCAGGAGCAAGAATTTTAGTCAACACACATATTAAGAAAATGAAAAAACTTAGTGAACAAAAATTTTACACATATCAAGACTTACCAAGAAAGGTTTCACAATATTGTCCAAAGTAACATTCATGTAGAATTCCATTGTATAACCAATCTTCACAAATCTGCTATGATACATTGGAACTTGACAAAAACAATCTAGAGTTTTGCTACACATCAAACCAAACACACTTTTCCCATAATAAACAAAATCAATTTCGTGGTTAGTTTCAAAACCAAACACATCTTTCATTTCGCTCCAACCATGAGTAAGAAGAGGACGAATAGAACTTTTGTTATATGCTACAACATGCAATTTATCCTTATAATCAATAACACTCCAACTTTCAAGCAAATCAGAATCATACTCTTTGGCAAAATAAGGATCCACTTCACCAAAAATCTGAAACCATGATACAAAAAAAAACACAGAAATTACAATAAAAGAAATACAGTATAAGAAAACCAGCCATGAAGCATGTAAGTACTATGCAAACCAGTAAAACATTGAATAAAATGATAATAACCACACCTGATTGCTTAAATATATAGCAGTGAATGAAGCCATTGGAGTAAGTTTGAGATAATCACTATAAAGAGACATCTTATATTCAAATTGAGAGGAAGAATCAAATGCAAAGTACAATAAGTTGCAACATAAAACCAAATATATAGTGTATATACTACCTGAAGAATGAGACAGAAACCAAAAACTCAAATCAACCATTAAGTTAAAAAAGAAATATTTTGGGAATAAGTGTTACAACTCCTGACATATACGGAAATGATTTTATTAATTGTGTGTACCAATGATCCTGGCCGAAAGCAACATAAGCAAAAAGTTGATTGGAATTGAATAAGCCAAAACACAATAAATGCAACTAAGAAGCCTTAAGCTATGTAAAAGTCAACAAACAATAAATGAAAATGTTGTAGCTTCTATAAAAAGGGAATTGCTAAGCCAAGCCAATACAGGAAATGAAGTGTAAATGAAAGGAAATTAACTCCATCAAATCAATCTAATCTTGTCTAGCTTAGAAATAGAAATATAATAACAAATTAAATTTATTAATAAGACAATAAGACAAGAAATATTGCTAACAAATATAATACTATTCAAATATAAGAAATTGAGAGATCATCAAATAGATAAAAGAAAAATAATACCAAAAATAAAATCTATATCCATAAATATATTTATAAATAAATAATAGTAACACAAAAAAAAAAAATAAAGAAATAATTTTACCTTATACAAATTTCCATAGAAGAAGTCAATTTTTTCTAAACACTTCTGGATAAACAATATTGGTTGTTGAAGTCGAGGAAATACCAGATTCATCAAGAGCTAAAATCTTGAGACCTTGCCTAGTTTTCACCCGAGAGATGGCAACATACAACTGTCCATGAGTAAATACCGGTACAGGCAAATAAACCCCAACATTCAACAGAGTTTGTCCTTGACTTTTATTTATAGTCATTGCAAAACACACACAAAGAGGAAATTGCAATCTTTGAAAACTGATACCTATAGTAGTATCAGATGGTGTTAAACTGATCCGAGGGATGAAGACCTTTTCTCCATGATGTGGTCCGTTCACAATCTCAGCACCAATAACGTTAAAGCACAAATCCATAACTATTAATCGAGTACCATTGCAAAGCCCAGAAGAAATATCTATATTTCTCAACAACATTATAGGGACACCAACCTTCAACTTTAATTTATGATTAGGCATTCCAGAACATTTAATATCATTTAAAAATTCGGTAGTAATCCACCTTTGGTCAATAACAACATCTTCATCACACCTACTAACCGTATCACAACTAAGATATTCTTTTTCCTCACCAGGTAACATAGCCATAACATAGTCATTAACCTTATCTACAGAATTTAAAGTCGGAGTTAAAATAGCACGGTGTTGGAAAAAAGTGTAATCACCAACATTATTAATGAAGTTTGGATAAATTGCATCAACAATGTCTCCAATATGATTTCCAGAACTTTTAACGCGAAGATCTTCCGGTATTTCAATGATAGTCTCACCATCTTCAGAGTTACCAAGTTTACCATCACTAATATCTAGGATCCATTTACCAAATTCAACCAAAGCTTGATTCTGTTCTATATCATTAGAAAACTGTAATCTCATATTCTGTGACAATTTCAACAATGTACATCTACGCCACAAAATAGACGAATTAATAACAGCATGAACAATATCAGCTCTTCCACCCTTAGGTACAACAGGAAGAATTTGTCTAAAATCACCACCCAAAACAACAGTTTTACCACCAAATGGAAGCCTCGAAGAACCCACCACAATTTTATCCATTACATCACGCATTAACCTCTCAAAAGATTCAAAAGCAAATCTATTAATCATCGGAGCTTCATCCCAAATAATTAAACACTACTAGAAAACTGTCATTTTCGGACAGAAATTTCAGACGGAATAAGTTCTGTCTCAAATCATATTACGGCTTCAGACAATTGTGGGACGGATTTCAATTCTGTGCGAGAATTTGAGACGGATTTCGGACAAATTATACCATTGGGGTTTATTTTATAACTACAGTGTAAATTCCGTCCGAAATCCGTATGAATCTTTGAGACGGATTTGGGACGACACGAATAATGTTGTCTTTTAGTTGTTTCCGTCCCAAATCCGTGCGAAGTGTTGAGACGAATTTGAGACAGACTGCATAACTTTGTTGTTTATTCTGCTACAGTGAAATATCTGTTCAAAATATGTGTGAAACGTTGAGACGGATTTGGGACAAATTTAATTACCTTTGCTATTTTTAAATTGATTTATTATTATTATTATTATTATTATTATTATTATTATTATTATTATTATTATTATTATTATTTCTATTTCTTATGATGGCCCAAAAGCCCAATATGTTACATTTACAAACCCTAGTTTTTTCTCTTCAGTCATTTTCATACTATACAGCCGCCCCCTTCTCCCATTTTCTTATCTCTTCCTAATTTCTTCTTGCATCACCACAATGAACCAACTAGTTCGTGTGAAATGTTGAGACAGATTTGGGACGAAAATGCATTTTTTCCAAACAATTAAATATATCACAAAAACTCATCACCATTAGATAAGTCCCAAAATTATTGAGAGGGAAAAATAATTAGCTAACTTTGTGAGAGGGAAACATAAAAATTTAGCCAATTTTGTGAGAGGGAAACATTTTTCATTTTCTTTTGTTTTTACCTCCAAAATCCCAAATCAGACTTCTTTTCTAACTTTGTGACCTAAAAAAAAAACCCAAATTCCATTTCTCTCTTAGAATGAAAGAACCTAAATCAGACCGAGAACCCAAATCTCATTGCTCTCAAATCGTGCCGCTCAGTTCTCCGTAGCTCATCTTTACTGTTCACGTTTCTTTCGTCGTTCTCTACAGTCGCCGACCCAGCTCCCTTCTTTGCCGTAATCACTATCGTGTTGCTCAATCTGCTGTCCTCCATTCTTCGCAACTCATCTTCGCTGTTCAGGTCTTGTCCTCCATTCTATCTATATTTGGTTGTTGTTTTGAGCTATTTAGTGTGTTTGATTTGGATTTGAAGACAAAAAATAGAAAATAATAAGATTAAAAATAAGTGTGTTCAATTAATTAATTTTGCTTTGTTTGGTATAGGTATGGTAATGTTGGATTTGGTTGTATTATGTTGTTTTAGAGCTTTTGCTTGTCTTGGCCTTAAATTTCCATTGAAAATAGAAAAGGAATTTGGATATTTTGATCATTTGATAGTTGAAATGGGAAGAAATCTCACTAGACTTTTCTATATACTTTTATTATCTTACCAGTTTTTCAATTTTAGTTTCAAATATTGTTTGATAAAACTACTAAACAAATCTTTTTAGATTGTAGCTTAAGCATTTATTGATGCTATGCTATTATAATTGTACTTCTCAAAGAATTAGTTGTTCTAGTTTCTGGTGTGTTGTGTGGTATAATGTGGTGTCTGTTTTGGTTTGTTTTGGTTTTGTATCACTAGAGTTGTTATGTTTAGTCATGACTTAAGTTTGTATTGGTGATTTTGATAAATTTAGGGACAATAGTTTAATTGTTTTCACTGTTCCTACCTGTGTTTCTTGGTTTTTATTTGCTAGCCTTCTTCTGTGTTTGTTTGATAGTGGGAGAAGTGGTTTGGTGTTTGAGGGTCTGTTATCTTTTTAGTCTTTTGGTGATATTTTTATCCTGGTTGTTTTCTTGTTCTATGTTTTTATGGTGTTTTAGAATTATGACTTGAAATTGAATGTATTTGTATATAGAAGTTCATTGGTCTGGTAGGTGAGATGATACAATTTAACCAAAAAAAAATTATTTAACCTTTTTTGGTTGGTTGCAAATGAAACAAAAACAGGGTGAGTGATTCCATTCATTTGGACTGGCTTAATTTCTTATGATTAATTTATGATAATATCCATAAAAAAAGGAAGAATTAATAATTGAACATTGTTAATAGAAACGAAGAATGTAAGTATGAACTTCTATTTATTTTGTTTAAACTTGTTCTAGGACCGTTGTAGGAAACATGTATAAGTGATTCTTACTTTTGAAATTCAAATTACTAATTGGTTTTTTTTTTCTTTTCATTTTGCATAATTTCATTCAATTTACTTTTTCTCAATTGGACCTGGTGAGTTTATCATTTTCCATTGCACATTTTATATCTTTCATTTCTTGGAAGTAGGCATGGCAACAGAACCCGTACCCGCGGGTACCCGCCCGAACCCACCCCGAGTTTGACGGGGAAAAACCGATTTGACTGGGTTTGGGTTCGGGTTTGGGTTTTCCCCGATTTCAAAACATGGGGATGGGGCGGGTAACGGAGATATTGGTACCCACCCCGAACCCGTCCCCGAACCCGCCCGTTTATATAAAATTACTATATTTTGGAATATTGGTTTGTACCGGTACTATTTTATGGTTTTGATAATTTTGGTTTGATATTTTGGTTTGATATTTTGGAATATCATTTCATTTGTATGTTTAATGCATTGAAATTTTGGTTTGTACTTTATTATTTGAAATTTTTTGTATTGTATATATGTCAGCGTTTAGGAAAATTTAGCGTTTAGAAAAATTTTGGGTTCGGGTAAGGTTCAGCAGGGCAGGGCAAGGTTCGGGGATACCCGAACCCATTTGGGACGGGGATTGGGTTCAATTTTTCATCCCCGTCGGGTAATGGGCGGGGAACGGGTATTTATCAATGATTCGGGTATGGGGAACGGGGAAGGTAAAAACCGTACCCGCGGGTACCCATTGCCATGCCTACTTGGAAGCTTAATTTCTACTTGATTAAGCATAGTTGTACAGTGAATGCATCTCAATTTACATTAGTTGTACTCTATTAAGCTTAAATTAATCTTCTAACCAATCTGTAAGTTCTATTACATTAGTTACTTTAAGACATTATTTTTAATATGCCATTTGAAGTGAGAGACATTAGTTACTTTAAGACATTATTTTATAATATGCCATTTGAAGTGAGATATAAAATTATTATTTTGATATTGTTTTAGATATACACTTTGGTATATTATTTTACATGATACAGATTATGGAAAAGCAATTAGGCAACCTCAATTTTCTAGTAATGGTGGTACACTAAGGTGCCCATGCAAAAAACATAGAAACAAAGCTTTCTTTACTCCAGGTGAGGTTATGGTTGATTTGTGTAAGTATGGTTTCAAACCAAGATATTGGTGTTGGGATTCACATGGGGAGAGTTTAATTAGTTCAAACCATAGAAATGTAAATAGCGACAATGAAGAAGGTACATGTAGTCAGTCGCTAAATGCCGAACCACAAAGAAATCCATATGAATCTATGGTTTTTGATGCTCTTGGTCCAGAAATTATAGATCAATTAGAAAGAAACATCGAGGAACCTCCAAATAGAGAAGCAAAAAAGTTTTATGATATGTTGCACTCCTCACAACAACCACTATGGGAAGGTTGTGTTTCCCACTCAGAATTATCTATGGTGGTTAAAATGTTGACTATTAAAGCTGAAGGGAATATATCACAACAAAGCTTTAATGATACACTTCAAGCTATGAAGGAAGGTATGCCTAAGGATAACTTGCTCGTCCCTAATTTTTATAAAGCAAAAAAGTTGGTATCGAAACTTGGAATGGGTAGTGAAAAAATAGATTGTTGTATCGAGGGTTGTATGTTGTATTACAAAGATGACTTGCTACTAAAAGAGTGTCGGTTTTGCCATGCTCCAAGGTACAAGGTTTGTAAGGATGGTAAAGAGGTACCTTTCCAGCGTATGCATTATCTACCACTCATACCAAGGTTAAAGAGATTATATGCTTCCAAGAATTCTGCACGTCATATGACATGGCACTACAAGCATGAACAAGTTGAAGGTGTCCTTGAACACCCCTCTGATGCAGAAGCATGGAAGCATTTTGATCAGACATATCCACAATTCTCTTCTGAACCTCGCAATGTGAGACTTGGATTGTGCTCTGATGGGTTCAACCCTTTTGGTCAATCGGGGAAACAATATTCTTGTTGGCCAATAATTGTGACACCGTACAACCTTCCTCCTTGGATGTGTATGACAACTCCATATTTATTTTTGACCATGATTATTCCCGGCCCTCGAAATCCTAAAAGTAAGATAGATGTGTATTTGCAACCTTTGATTGATGAGCTCAAGTTATTGTGGGAAGATGGTGCTTTGACGTATGATATTTCCAAAAAGCAAAACTTTGTAATGAGAGCTGCATTAATGTGGACAATTAATGATTTTCCTGCATATGCAATGTTGTCCGGTTGGATGACAGCAGGGAAATTAGCATGTCCATATTGCATGGAACTCTCGAAGGCATTCCGTCTGGACGAGGGTGGGAAGATATCATGGTTCGACTGCCATAGACAATTCCTACCTAAAGATCATGTCTTTTGAAGAAATAAGGATCGATTTATCAAGGATAGAGTTGAAAGATCAGAACCTCCTCCTAGATTAATAGGAGAGGAAATATGGGAAAGAGTTCATATGATACCTAGGATAACTGACGTTGCTGATATTCGAATGTCAGGATATGGGACTACACATCATTGGACAAAACAAAGTATTTTTTGGGATTTGCCTTATTGGAGCACAAATTTAGTTCGTCATAACCTTGATGTCATGCATATTGAGAAAAACGTGTTTGATAATGTGTTTAATATTGTTATGGATATTAAAGGCAAGACTAAAGATAATGTAAAGGCAAGAATGGACTTGAAAGAGGTTTGCAAAAGTAGGGGTTTAGAGTTACAAGAACAAAGCAATGGGAAGATGAAAAAGCCCAAGGCAAACTACACATTTACTTTAGAACAAAAAAGAGAAGTTTGTGAATGGGTGAAGGGTTTAAAGATGCCTGATGGATATGCTTCAAACATGGCTAGGTGTGTGGATATGAAGGAAGGGAAGTTACATGGAATGAAAAGTCACGATTGTCACGTGTTCATGGAACGTTTGCTTCCAATTGCTTTTAACTCTTTACCGGAGCAAATATGGAAACCTTTAACCGAGCTTAGTCAATTCTTTAGAGACTTATGCTCAACATCAGTACAAGAAGATGATATAATTAGACTTGAACAAAACATACCAATTGTGTTATGCAAATTGGAGAGTATTTTTCCACCTGGTTTTTTTGACTCAATGGAACATTTACCTATTCACTTGTCATATGAAGTCAAGGTCGGAGGTCCGGTGCAATATAGATAGATGTATCCTTTTGAAAGGTACTTCAATGCACTCTTGTAATTAAATTAATAGTTTTTCATTTAGTCACAAGAAACTAATTATTTCTTTTGTATTAGGTTCCTTCATCACCTTAAAAAGAAGGTAAAGAATAAAGCTCATGTTGAAGGATCTATAGTTGAGTCATACCTCATTGAGGAGATTTCTCATTTTTGCACTTACTATTTTGAGGAAAATGAACAATCTTACCAGACCGACGATCAAAGAAAACATAATGCGGGTGAAGATGACTCATTTTCCATTTTTAATCTACCTGGTCGTTTTGCTGGTAAATGCAAGACTCGTTTTTTAGAGGATAAAGAATATATTGCTGCCATGAATCATATATTAATCAACTGTGATGAGATTCAGCCATATATTGAGTAAGTGCTTCTTTGAAACCAAGAATGTTTGATTTGCTAATATAGTTTGGCGATCTAATAAATTTTACTAAATAAAATTCATGTAACAATATGATCTTTGTGGAGACACTACGTATGGTTGATCCGAACATAATTGATGAACATGTTGATAAATGCATCGAAGAAAACTTTGCAATATGGTTGAAAGATTATGTAAGTCTTTATTCTAAAATAGCTTCACGTAGATTATATATTTTAAATAACTTTCTAGTAACACGCTTAATGTCGAACAACTTTCTACAGGTTGACAATCCTTCAAATAAAGTGCTAGATCAGAATATACATGCATTGGCATGGGGTCCTTTAAGGGTTGTCAAAACTTGGCCTATTTATTTTGTGAATGGATTCAAGTTTCATACAAAAGAACATTCAATTGGAAAGTCTACTATGAATTGTGGAGTATGTGTCAAAGGTACAGGCTATGGTGAATATGAGAATGATTTCTATGGCCAACTTGAAGAAATAATTCAAATTGAATATCCTGGATTACCGTTAAAAATGGTCATGTTGTTCAAATGCGAGTGGTTTGATCCAACAATTGGTAGAGGAAAAAAGGTGGATGAAACACATGGTATCATTCAAATTCGACACAATAGACACTATGGAAAGTATGACCCATTTATTATTGCCCAAAAAGCAATTCAAGTGTATTTTGCTCCACATCCAATAAGGACTAGGAGTAATGCAGACTGGTGGTTTGTCATCAAAACCAAAGCTAGGGGAGTGATTGAGGATAGCAATTCTGCATATCAAGAGGATTTCATTGATCAAAATTGCGATCTCATCTCAGCTGAACTTGATTCAACTATTATTTTACAAGATATTGATGAAACATTTGAAGAAGTTGATGTATTAGATGATGCTGATTGTGAATTGATTAATGAAGATGGTGATTGTGAATTAATTAATGAAGATGGTGAGATAGACAATGATGAGGAGGAGGGTGAGGAGATTGATGATGTGCTTGATGAAGATGAAGAGTTTAGAGATTGATGATGTACTTGATGATAGTATGTTTTGTTGATTTAATGCTTGATATTTGTTTAGCGTTGCATTTTAATGATTATTTTGATGTTATTCTATTAGATGTACAATACATTTCTTTTATTTTAGATGGCAGGTAGAGGTACAAATAGAGGTGGGAGAACAACAACCTCTCGAGGCCGACGTGTAGCTAGTAGAGGAAGACTTATTTTACAAGATTCCCCAACACCTACACCACCTATTCCTACAACAACTCCAATCCCAACACCAACTCCAAACCCATCATCTACAGTACCTATCCTTACAACAACTCTAACCCTAACACCTTCTCCGGCCCCAACATCTACACCTACTCCTACAACAAATCCAACCCCAACACCTTCTTCGGCCCCAACATCTACACCTACAACATATCCAACCCCAACACCTTCACCTACAACAACACCACAATGTCAATCATTAAGTCTTGAATCTCAAGAAAATGATATTATTGATCAAGAGTTACTTCAGGAAATAGAGCCTTATGAAAATGATATTATTGATCAAGAGTTACACCACAATGTCAGGAAATTAGTTAGCCACTTTTATTTTTGTGAAATTTGATCAATGTACATATTTATTTATTTTTTGCATTGATAGATTTAATCCATCATCTGCTGTCCGTTGTTTAACTGCTGCCATTAAGAGCAAGTATGATTGGTTTTGTCCCACATGGGGAGATGCAACTAAGTCTATGAGAGATTTCTGGTTTAATGAATTTAAGGTAAGTATGATATTAGATTATAATTGTGTTTTTTATATTCCTAAATAATCTTAATACATTTTCTGATTTCATATAAGGTAATTTTCTTTGCTTTTGTAGAAATATTGCAAATGGCAGCCCAAATATGAAGCACGTATTCGCCGAATTTTTGACATTAAGGGGGATGTTCGATATAGGGGCATGATGTATCAAGCTAGAGCTAAGTATGCAAAAAGCTCTGTTTTCAAGCCAAAATACATTCCTGAACCAATATGGAAGGAACTGATACATCATTGGGCATCAGATAAGAAATTTAAGAATTGGTCAGTGGCAAACACTGTAAACCGTGCTTCAAATGAAGGTAGCTCTATGCATACTGGCGGGTCTATATCTATGGGTGAACATGAACGTAGGATGGTAAGATAAACTTGAAATTGCTTAAACATTTGAATTTATGAACAATTTATTAGGATTTTCTCATTGATATGAAACATTATAGGAAGCAGCTACAGGGGTCAAGCCTACCATGGAGGAGGTGTTTACTAAGTGTCATTTAAAAGAAGACAAGTCTTGGGTTGATAAAAAAGCTGAGAAAGCAATTGTATGTGATATTAACTATTTGTGGTTTTTCACAAATTTTGTAATTAACATGCTTAGTTTAAAATTGTTTGTTTAGTAAAATGATTAATGACACATAATTCAATATTTTGTAGGAAGGATTTAAAAGAAGAAAAATTGAGCTTACTGAACTATCCTTGTTCCAAAATGAGAATATTGATGGATTGCCATGTGAAACCCAACCTATTCCAGATGACTTGACTATCTGGAAGGAAGTTGTTCCCAAAGGTAAAAAAGGGACATTATATGGTTTTGGTTCTATAGGATCAAAAATTTCATCAGGGTATACTCTTCTTAGTTCATGCTCACTTGCATCTAAGGAAACACATCTAGAACAAGAATTGATTGAGTGTCAAAAAAAGGTAAAGGAGCAACAAGCTGTAAATGAAGAACAAAAACTTCAGTTGCAGAACCAACATAAAAGAATTGAATCAAATGAAAGCATGTTGGCTGCCTTATTTGGAAAACTAAACATGCCACTACCTCCAAACTTTGCCTCTGCAAGTCCTGTGCAAGATGGATCAAATGAGATTGGTGATCCTTCTAATAGCAACAACGGTGATGATTTTGATGTTGATTTGGATGACTATATATGATCTACATGATTAAGTAACTATATAAGTTATTTTGTTTTGATACAATGATGAGTACCTTTATGACTTTAGTCATGTTTATGTTTGATGAGATGTGAGTATTTTGATGAAGATTGAAAATGTAAATTGACTATATGATCTACATGATTAAGTGACTCTAGTTTGTTTTTTTTTTTGGGTATAGATTGATGAGTACCATGACTCTTTGAACTTTATGTATGAATCCATTTGCTTCTAATTTAATGTTATTATAATCTACTTTGTGTTATTTTATATGTGGATTTTGTTTTGATACTCTGCTGTCTGTGATTTGGTAGCACAAAGATGATGTTTTTTTGTTCTTTTCCCAAGTCTGTAGATATATTGTAGTGCTTTGCAGGCTTGGTGTTTTAGTTAAGGCATATTATTAGCCTTCTTGGCTGAAGTATAGCCAATTCCTGTTTTATGCAGGTTGTTTTTTATTTCCTTTTAGTCCTAATAGACACTTAATTTGCATATGATGGTCTAATTATATCTATTTTTTGACTAAAAAAGTTTTAATATTCTGTCACAAATTTGTGTGAAAAGTTGATTAATAATAATATAAAAATACACATAGTCCGTCCGAATTTTGTATGAAACAAATAAATAATCCGTCTGAAATGCGTTTGAAAATAATTTTTGTTCCGTGTGAAAGTTGTGTGAAACGTACTTAAAATCTGTCTCAAATTCGTCTGAAATAAGTTCAATACAAAACAAATATGGTTTATGATTTTTTGTCGAAATTGCGTGCGAAATACGTCTGAAATAATTTGGGACGGAATTTCCAACGGAATATGTTAATTAGCCACGAGGCTTTTTCGGACAGGAGCCATTCCGTCTGAAATTCGTGTCAACGTGATATTCCGTCCCAAAACCGTGTGAACTGCGTCTTAGATCCGTCCGAAACTCCGTCTGAAATCGCGAGTTTTCTAGTAGTGAAACTTGTCATCCCTAAAAGTTGAACTTTCTTACCATGTTTGTCAAGTATGCAACATGACTCTTCAGTTAAAATTAATGGTATTCCAAATTGGGAATGCGCAGTTCTTCCCCTAGGAAGAAGTAAAGAAGCAATACCACTTGATGCCACATTCAAAACAATTTTACCTTCTGATCTAAGCCGATATGAAAGTGCATTCCATAAAAATGTTTTCCCGGAACCACCAAATCCATCAACAAAAAACATTCGGCCCAAATTATTGTTGACAGCATCAACTACTTGATTATATGCCATTAATTGTTCCTCATTTAAACACCTAAACAATTCCTCATGTTTCAAACCCATTTCATCACAATCATATGCCAATTCATTGGCAATAAAAAGATTATCATATATATCAACCTCATCAGGAATAATCTTCGGGAAACACTCAAAATCATTCAAACATTTTCCATTAGCTCTAAGAATTTTATCTATTTCAATTAAACACAACCTTTTGAGATCTTCGGAAGAAATAATCAAATCTATACACAAAAATAATAAATATAAAAATAAATTACATAACATAGAAACCAATTAAGAAAATTAAATTAAAATCAGCAAAGAGACAAAAAACACAAACGTTCTCAACTAACCTGGATTTTGGAGAGCTCTCCGTTTTGAATATAGAATTCCATCAGCAATAATTTCCCATTTTTTTTCAAAAACACTTAAAGGATCGCTCATAGTTGAACCTAACAATAACATTGTAAAAACTTTTCTAATATAAAACCCAGAACCAAGAATAGAAAGTTCGTCTATAGCATCCAAAAACTGACGATCATCACGAAGCAAAAGTAACGCACCACAAGCTTCACGGTATGAATCATATATATGTCCGTTAACAGTTCAAATATCCTCATAACTTGTACAACCAACCTGATGATTCAATAATAACCTCAAATAAAACAACTCACGGTTGCTAATTGGAATAAATGTCAATCTACCAATAGATTGTTGCTTTTTCCGAGGGTGCCAACGACGAGCATCATAATCATATACAAACAAAGAGGCAAACTGACTGTATGTCAATGAACGTCCTAAAGGATATATCTTGTTTGCCTCCATCCAAGCAAGAAACATAGTCTTCTTTTCCTTATTTCGAACTAATACAGATGCAAGATTTGAATTATCGTTAAAAGTTATCCTCTGCTGATTAAGAAGATGAAAAGTACACCGTGTCACTCCTGGCCAACGACAGTGAATATCAAAACCAAACGTCCTCCATATGGATTCAGACGGAGATAAATATCTACAATCATAAAACTGCTTAATTTCATCAACAATTTGTTCACCATCAACCTCAAGAGCAGTTGTAACTCTATCAACACCTTTTGTAATATACTTAAAGAGATACTTAATACAATTTGACTTGTTGCAAAATTCAATATTGACAAGAGCCTGGTACTTCATAATCAGCGATGGATTGTACGGCACAACACTTCTATTATCTAAAAGAACACCTTTCTTCAACACAGTAACGCCTAAATCACGACGACGATAAATGGGATATCCAAGCTCGTCAAAACTTGTCTTACTAACAAACTTCTTCGGGTAAAACTTCGAACATCGTTTCTCTTTCATGCAAGGACATGACAAAAAACCCAAACCACAAGGTCCATGAATCATAAACTGACTAACCAATGCATATAGCTTAGGAAATAAATGCTCATCAGGCAATTCAGCACAAATTACAGAATCAATGGATTCAAGAGACTCAAGCTTATTACAATGATCAAGCCATAACAATATATGCGCATGTGGCAACCCCCGTTTCTGAAATTCAATAGTATATACACCTAAATAAAAAAAATAACGTCAAATAGAAATAAAACATATGAATAACTAAAAGATAACAAAGAAATAATCTTACCGGCAATAACTTTCCCAAAAAATTGACCCTTCTTAAAATCCTTCATCATCTCATTCAATTTTAGACGAAAAACGCGACAACTGATATCAGGTCTAAAAGGAGCTTGATTCCTTGATTTACACAAATGACGTTGAATTTCATCCCACTTTGAATTACATGTGACTGTAAGAAACAAATCAGGGTAACCAAATTTCTTACAAAGAGCCATTGCATCTTGACAATTATTAAACATATATCTTCTTCCACCGGTGAAAGAAGAAGGAATCACAACACGTGATCCAACAGACGATCCATCAATATCACCCCGACTTACAGCTTCTTCAACGGAAGTCAAGAAATCAGCTCTAATCTTGCTTTGATTATTTCTAATAAATGACAAACGCTGGGATTCAATCATAGAGTAGAGATCAACGACAAATTGCTGAAACAGACGTCGGCTCAAAAATAAAACAGATTCTTCAATAGATCTTTCCTGCAATCTAAAGGCAATGAACTCCCGTAAAGTAACACGAACCCTTTTTTTTAAACTGCAAGAATCAGTTAATTCATTCCGTTTTATTTTTTCATTGTATTGGTCTTCCCCACGAGGAAACAACAAAGGATACTGCAAAGCAATATACTTTGGATGTGTTTCATGAATTCTTTGTAAACAACCATACCTTTCTTGGACAACTATATCCCTTCCATCTTCAGAGTTATCAAAATCACCAATAATTAAAGCAGCTACCTCACTAATATCAGGAATATTATAGATTCTTGGATCAAAATTCCTATTACGAAACAAACGTAATTTGACTGGAACATTTTGATTCAACCGATGAAAATCTCTGACCATTCTAAAACTCTCGACCAAGGAATTGTGTTCATTCATAGTCTTCAATATATCTTCAACCAATGATACGTCCAGAGATTTGGACGAAGTTTCACCGCTGTAATTATAAAAAAGATAACATATAATTGTCCAAAAAAAAAATTTAAAGTCCAAATAGAATACAAAAAATAAAATATAACAAAAATGGAGTAGAATACCTAAAATGAGATAAGCGATTTTGAACTTCATTTTCTGTATCATATATGTATAGTTGAGCAAATTTTGGTCTATCTCATTCAGTTGGTAATAAACTTCCAATTCTATGATAATTTTGTCCGGATACGACAAAATTGGGTGGACCTTGACCACTACAATAATTGGTTTCAATTTTACCGCCAAAAGAGGTAAAAGCAAACATATTGTTGCAAGATCTAAGATTTGAGAGAAAATTAGCACTCCTAGAATCAACACGAGAAAACAAATTTCTAATAAGAACAGGAGGTTCAGCCATATATGGCAATGTGATTTTTCCTTTAGCACAACAAATGTAAACTTTAAGTGGACAAGAATCTGAATTCTTTTGAGTAGTTTCCCCTTTCCAAACCATGGCAGCGCAATCAGGACACTGAATAATCATATCACCTATATCACCATATTCTAAACAATATAACTAAAATTTAGACAACTAATATAAAAGTAAATAAGAAAATAATTAAATAACTAAAACTTGATATAAGAGAATGAACTATACCTTTACGCTCTCCTTTGCGAAAAATACAATCTTCTATTGTATCCCTAACAATTGAATGGCCTGTGGTACGACGCCGAGATGATCGATTCTTTGTACGACACACTATACTTACAATACAACAAAACAACCATTAAAACAAAAAAAAATTACAAATATAACTGAACCACAAAAAAAACATTTTACATACATGATCGCCTAACATAAGTTTTCCGCGGATTAAATTGAACATTTAACCTCTTCGATTTCAATTTTTCCATACGTTCCCGCCGTTTTTGTTGAAACAAATTTCTCTTGCTAGAATCACTTCCATAGACTACCAATAAAACAATTGATATAATCAAATATCTACCATAATCATAGATTTAAATAGATGAATGAAAGTTAAAAACTATATGTGAATCTTAACAGACCTCCACTTCCAACACTTGAAACAAATTGGGAATTGTTTAACTGAGACTCAACAACCAAAGAACTATCACCTGTTTAACAATATAGAAGAACATCCTTAATCCTCAATAACAGATTACAATATAAAAAAATAAATCTCAGTAAAAAAAAACTTTAAAAAATTCGAAAAACATACATATAATATGAGAAAAACTCGAAGAATCAACATGAACAACTTTTCTCCTGATACTTAGCTTCTGTTTCCTCAATTCACGCCTATATGCGGTAAACCTTCTACGATCCCCTTCATCAAATTAATAAACACTCAAAAATCAGTATCTAATTTGTAATTATATATTGTAAATCAACAGCAAATATACAACAACAATTATTGAATATTTGAATAAATAACAAAAATAAAGCAACAAACCGATTGTGGCATGAACACCCAAAGAATTTATTTCACTATACTTTCTCCTCAAATTTAACTTCTGCTTCCTCTGTTTGCGTCTAAACCCAGCTAAAATATTATGGTAACAACTACAGGAGTTAACCATCTTCAACCATCCAACATCAATTCTCTGAGATCTAACCTTAAATTAAATCCCACAATCAATCAATTGAAATACATAATATCGGTTATATTTCACAGTATTGGCTGCAGGAAATTCTGATTTCTTATAGTGAATGTTGGGTATATAGTATCGGGTCATCAATAAAAGTAATTTTTCAGCTCTACAAAAAAAAAAAATAGTTAAAGTTTTTAAATATGAAGTTTATTAGCAAAGAATAATAGTGTCAACGAAATTAAGATAACATTATGTCTATTATAATCGATTTCAATTAAACCAAATAATCCTATATAGTAGGAAACTAAAGATATTATTTA
This sequence comes from Trifolium pratense, assembly GCF_020283565.1. Lineage (NCBI taxonomy): Eukaryota > Viridiplantae > Streptophyta > Magnoliopsida > Fabales > Fabaceae > Trifolium > Trifolium pratense. The sequence goes on along the minus strand of NC_060062.1, from coordinate 59,321,386 downwards.
AATTATTTTATATAGATGTAAAATTAAATTTGTTTTTCAATTATAAATAATATAATACATTTATTAAAACATAAATTAATAACAAAAAAAGTTATTATTGGAGAATTAAAAATAGGGGATGGGTAAAAATACAACGCGCGAGAAACTCGTACATAGGGGATGAATAAAAATAGAGCGCGCGAGAAAATTGAAGGTAGCGGATGAGTAAAAATAGGGCGCGCAAGAAAATCGTAGGTAGCAAATGAGTAAAAATAAGATAGGCAAGAAACTCGCAGGTAGCGGATGAGTAAAAATATGACACGGGACAAAGTGGTACATAGCGAATGAGTAAAAATTAAGCGCGCGAGAAACTCTTACGTAGCAGATGAATAAAAATAGGGCGCGAGAGAAAATGGTACGTAGCGGATGAATAAAAATAGGGCGCGAGAGAAAATCGTACATAGCGAATGAGTAAAAATAGGGGACGCGAAAAAATCGTACGTACCGGATGAATAAAAATAGAGCGAGAGAGAAAGTTTTACATAGCGAATGAGTAAAAATAGGGCGCGCGAAAAAGTCGCACATAGCGGAAGAGTAAAAATAAGGCGCGCGAGAAAGTTAAAGGAAGCAAATGAGTAAAAATATAGCGCGCGAGAAATTGATAAGTAGCAAATGCATAAAAATAGGGCGCGATAAACTGATACGTAGGAGATCAGTAAAAATAGGGTGCGCGAGAAACTTGTACATAAGGCATGAGTAAAAATAGGACGCGTGAGAAAGGCGAATGTAGCAGATGAGTAAAAATATAACGCGCAAGAAACTCGTAGGTAGGGGATGAGTACAAATACAGCGCGCGAGAAACTCATAAATAAATAGGGAATGAGTAAAAATACGACACGCGAGAAACTTGTACATAGCAGAAGAATAAAAATAGGGCGCGCTAGAAATTCGTATGTAGTGGATGAGTAAAAATAAAGCGCGCGAAAGAAAGTGATACGCAGCGAAGAAGTAAAAATAGGGCGCACGAGAAAATCGCACGTAGGGGATGAATAAAAATAATGCGCGAGAGAAAGTTGTACGTAGCAAATGAGTAAAAATAGGGCGCGCGAGAAAATCGTAGGTAGCGGATGAGTAAAAATAAGGCGCACGACAAAGTGGTACATAGCGATGAGTAAAAATAAGGCGCGCGAGATACTCCTACGTAGCAGATGAATAAAAATAGCGCGCGAGAGAAAATCATACATAGCGGATAAGTAAAAATAAGGCGCACAAAAGAAAGTGGTACGCAGCGAAGGAGTAAAAATAGGGGGCGCGAGAATTATTAATGTATTCAGCTACAGCCAGAAATAAATCCGCCGTGTAATATCATGAATTTTGATTGAGATTTTCAATTAAGCGATTTTGATTACATAAATATGATTGAGTAGATTCCTTGGAATTTAATTATAATTTACAAATTTTTTTATATTATTATCATCAATGGATGTAAAGCAAAATAAAGATTATAACGAAATTGCTATTGAAAACTAACATATAAATAATAAAAATAAATAAATCATATAAATTTCAAAATTATAATGAATAAAGTGATATATCTCAACCTAATTAAGATACCCACATTAGATAAACATAAAGAGTAGACAATAACATAGTTCATACCAAAGACATCACAAGAAAATTCAGGTTGTGATATAAAATACATAAATAATTAAACCACAAATAAGATTAAACATAAATACCAAAACAAATAAAACATTCTTATATTACAACATTGGAATGAAACCACTAAACAATCTTATACTACAGAAATGACAAATAGGAACCCAAACAATAACCATCACTCAGTCTTGGGAACGTTTGTTAATCTTTGACATAGATGCTGCAACATCATCACCCTCAAAGAATGCAGCAGATAGATCACGCTTAGAAGATAAAACTTTATCACAATTCAATTCAACACAGCCAGGAACAACAACAGAAACACCAGCAGCAGAATTCTGGTTTAAATTAATCGCCTCAGACATTAAACTTTGAGTGGAAACCTTCAAAACCAAATCAAAATAATTGCACATTATTATTAATTTCACACTAACAACAGCAAAAATAAATCAGATGGAGAAAAATAAACAAACTACTTACAACAAATTCTTCTCCAGATCCATCAAAAGAAGGGGAAACAACAAGATCATTGAGAAAATCAATATCTCGCCCACACTCAACAAACTCTTCTTCAACAGTGGCATCATAATTAGAAAAGGAATCACCCTCACCCAAAGCCTACATACAATGAATCAAATTAAAAAATAACTCAATTAATATATTACAATGGATATCAAATACTTGGTTTTAAAAATAAGAAAAGTAACTCACCGATTCAAATGATCCCATAATAGAAATATCAGTGCAAATCCTCATAACTCTAAATGACCCATTAAAATAAATACCACCACCACAGCGTTTCTCAACTTTGAACAACAGTTCTAACCCTTTAAGCATATCTAATTCAAAAGGACAATAACCAGCATCTTTATCCTATAACCAAATAACTCACAAATTTAAAAACAATAACTCCAAAATGTTGATTAATTTCTACAAAAAAAAAAGAAATATAACACTATAACAAAAATTATAGAAGCAAAACCTTTGCTAAGGAAACCAGATCATGGCAACGTTTTCCCAAAAGCATAGTGATATCATTATCAAAAACAACGAAGATAGCCTGCCCAGATCCATCACCAACTCTAAGTTCTACCCTAAACCTAAATAGGAGAAAAATATAACTGAATCATAAAATAAAAATTAAAACAGAACAATAAAAAGATAATGATATCCAGGAAAAAACCTTGGAACCATTTTGAAAGGAAGTTTCACACATTGCTTGCAATAGAATGCACCAGAGCTGGCAGAAACAATCCTATCACAACTACATCCTGGATACCACCATTGTGAAAACTCAACCAATCCATCAACAGTAGCACAGACAATATAAATACCATCTTCATCCCTTTCAAGTAAATTAGCTATAATAGTTCTGGGATAATTAACCAAAAAATCATCCTCGTAAGATGCCATAGCAGGAGGCCCAATGGAAGGGATGCGAGAAGACATATCAATACCTTTAAGAGAAAGACTGAAGAACAAAACATAGATCAAAAAACAAAAATATAAACAAAAAAACTGACCAAAATATAATAACTCAAAACATACCCTCCCTTGAAAAAAAGATTCTCTGGTATTAAAGGATTAACATAAAACCTTGTGCTCAATAAACTTTGTATAGCAACATTTCCTATAAGCAACCAAAAAACACTTTAAAAACTATTATAAAATACACAATATCAACCAATAGACAAACAATAAGTAGGTTAACCTCGAAAAAATCTAATTTTGGCAAATTGAACTACCACAAAAGGTAATCCATCATCAAGACTGCTAAGTATCTTCTCAAAATCATCAACATAATGACCAGACAAAATGCAATCACACTTTCCACTACAATAATAATACAAACCAGATGTTAAGGACAAAAAATAAAGTAATTAATTGAGCCTAAAAATGCTGATAAAAACATACAACATACCTATTATCAGTAATCTCAAACACAATCATCTTAGTAATCTTTCCATGGTAAATATACTCCCTAGGAGCAGAAATACCAGTGATCAACCCAACAACATCTGTGAATAATTTACACAACATATTTAAATATTAAAGCAACATATTTCACATTAAATAGATCAATAATAAACAACCAAAAGCCATACTAACCAACTAAGAAATCATGACGAGGACCATGATCACAGATCTCTCCAACAGTGGTGAATGACAATCCAAAATGATCTATACTACTATTTTCACACCTCTGAACTTTTGTTTTCATCTCAAAATTAAGTTTATAGGGATGGGGAGTTGTGCGGTAAAGACCAGATTCCTTAGATACAGAGAAATAAAACAACTTGTAAACTTCACCTTCAATGATTTTCGAACAAAACAAATACAACAACTCTCGAGGAATAGATGCATGAATCTTGTCACCCTGCATAAGAAATAAACAGCCTATTAACACTAAAAATACAAAACAGGAGATATTAGCAAAAATGAAACACTTAAACAAAGCTTGCCTATACCTTCTCATCAATGAGTACCATTTCAATTGAATTAACTTCATTCAATTCTGTGAAAGACTCCACATTCCACAAACGAAGAACCCTAACCTTGAAACGCCAGAACACATTGCCAGGACTAACAGAACCAACCATGTCAAAAGCTTTATCCATAGCAATGAACTTACACAAACCACATTACCAAACAATTAGTAACTAAACAAAAACTGACATATTCAGCAACTTCTTACCTCTATTTATAAATAACTAAACTATCAAGAAAAAGCAAAAGTAAAAAAAAAATAAAAAATTATCATGGAAAAAATCACAAAAAAACAAAATAATTTATATACTTAACAGACACGTCACCGAATAAAACAAAAAAAATTAAAGAAGATGTCCTCGACCATTAAGACACATACAAACAAAAAACTTTACCAAAAAAAGAATACTCAGTATAACAACAAAAATGGTGAGATTTACAAAATTTAAAACCACCGCGTGAATAAACCCAATACCAAAACATGCATTAGGGACACTATTCAATTCCACAAACCTACAATATACCAAACTGAAAATCTGTTCTCCAAATCCAATCAAATCAAATCAAAACGACGAATTGACAAACTAAAAAGAAAAAAAACTTAAAACTTATTCAAAGATGAAAATCAACATAGAAAATCGATTACCTGAAATCAGAAAGATATTGAACAGATCCATAGCCATCGAAATGAGCGTCTCCTTGCTACAAAAAAAATAACAAAAGGATGAAATCTGTTTTAATTTAGCCACCGTAAGAAAAAAAAAGTTTTGGATATCTGATATTATTTTTTCCAAACCAACAAAGAAGGTTGCTTCCCAGACGTTGGATGAATCAAAGGGCATATAATAGAATACGGAAGTTTTGAGTATGCATCAATCAAAAATTAATTACTATATGACAGGAACATTAATGGGGATAAGTTAGAATGACTACTTGGTGTTATTTTTTCAAATTGACAGCTAATCACATATATAGAGTAATCTTCTACTATAAATCTACTATAAATATAAGAAAATAAGATACCACCAAAAAACCGAGATTGCCCTTCTGCCATTTTTTTTCCCATTTTTGTTACTACTAAAAATAAGGGCAATATTGGTATTAGATGTCTCAAATTTTTTCATTGCTTCTGGCCCCACCTTGAAGCGCATTTACCTAATTGCCCTTCTCTCATATAACATTGGCATTTAACTATGAAAGGAGAAGACATTGGGCTTTAATGGAATTTCACATTTTTGCTTCACATCCTCCAACCAAATTTTGAACTACTCTCATACTCTCCATGTTGTCACTTCCGAGACAACATCTCTTCATACAACATCACACTCAATCTCCTTCCATCTCCCTCCAAAACGAAAAAATTCTGAGAACTTCAACTTGAACTTGCTATGGATCAGATTAAGAAGGTAATGTTGTCTTCATATAACTTGAAATTTTACTTTGTTATCAAGATTGATGCTAAAAAGAGTTTGTTTTCCTTTTTTTTTTTTTTTTTTTCTTTTTAGAAATCAAAGCTTGGATCTACTACATTGGAGGTTGAAAAAAAGGTATACAAAATCGACACTTACATGAACATACAGATTCTTCGAATTTTTTTTATTTTTGCACTTTTTGGTTGTGTAAGAACTTCAAGTTGTAGTTTATATGGTTTTTTTTTTCACTTTTGGTTGTTTATTTGAAGTATGTAATATGATGATACCATTTTGGTTTTATACATGAAGAATACATGTGGGTATGAACACAAAGTTTATGTTTTTATGGTGTTTTTTCCAGTTATGGTGTTTGTTGTTATAGACATAATCCATAAATGTGTTTATGAACGTAAAGTTTAAGTTTTTCTCTTTTTTGTCCAACTATTCGAAGATGATTTGAAGTATCAATGATGATTCTACAATTTTGTACATATTCATGAACAATACAAGTTTGTATCAAAGGAAGTTTAAGTTTTTATGGTTTTATATGAGATTTTGGGTGAGTATTGTTAACAATCTATGTCTCCATGAACATCAACTTTTAGTTTTGATGGTTTTCCTTTGGACATTTTAGAAATCACAACTTGGATCAACTACAATGGAGGTTGAAAAAAAGGTGAACATATTAAAAAATTTGGTTGTGTGTTGTAAATAATTAACGCGCACGTTGTTGAAAATAAAAATAGGTTGTTTTTAATTTTTTAATGTTGTGTTTGATTTTTTTAGAATTTACCGCAAGGATCTGTTTCAATGGAGGTTAACAAAAAGGTATAAATAAAAATTTTGATGTTTGGTTGTAAATTATTAACGTGCACGTAGTTGCAAATAGACATTGTTTGTTCTTAACTCTGTAATGTTGCGTTCGATTTGTTTAGAATTCACCTCAAGGTTCTGTTTCAATGGAGGTTAACAAAAAGGTATGGATATTTTATGCAACAATCATTTACCTTCCATTACTTAAATTATATCAAGAGTAACTTTATGTATCTTCATAATCTTTTAACTGGAAATTTCAGAAGAAACTAACTGCTGAACCTATAGAACATCAAGAGGTACTCATGAAACTTAATAATCATCATACATAATTAAAGTTTGTTCATAATGTATATATTTTTTATGAAGTTTCTTCATAATGTATTTCAGATATCTCAAGAGACCCAAATGGATCATGACACCAAGGTTAGATTATCTATTTATATTGAAGTTGGTTAAAAAAATGTTGACTATAACCACAACTTGATGAAGTTTCTTGATAACTGAATGCAGATATCTCAGGTGACTGAAATCAACGATGGCATAAAGGTTTTGGCAGAAAACCAAGAGGTACTCATTATATTTGTTTATTACGATTCAGTAAGGTTTGTTCACCATGCATTTATTAGTATATTTTTGATGAAGTTTGTTCATAATGTACCTCAGAAATCTCAAGATACCCAAATGCTTCAAGACAATAAGGTTAGCTTATATATTTATAGTAGACTTTGTATATATCTATTTTGGTTGGAATATGCATCTCTTTGTGGCAATTTTAACTCTAGAGTATGTATATGCAGGAAAAGAAGCCTATTGAGTATGATTATGATGCTGTTAAAGATGTTACCAAGAAGAAAGAAATATGGAGACTAGGGGTGATTTTGGATGACATGTGGATTGTGTCGAAAGGAGAATCTGAAGTGATAATGGAAATGTTGCTCAGGGATATAAAGGTAGCTTCCATTCCTCATATTATCCATCTTAATGAATAATGGTTATTAGTTTTTTTAGGTATATACCAATTGCCTTTTAATTTGTTATAGGGATATACTATCCAAGCGACTGTGATGACTGATGATATTGAGAAGTGGAAAGAACAACTTGCACAAGGCCAGACGTATTCTATGCGTAATTTTAGGGTTGCAGACAATGATTCACAATATAAGATGACTCCTCACAAATTTCGATTAATATTTGTTGGTGCAACAAGAGTTACTGCAGTTGAAATTCCAGAAATACCAAAAACACATTTTTACTTCAAGGATTTTGAAGAGATCTCTAATGGGACTTTTCGCACTGATCTGTTAGTTGGTAAGACAATTGGTTAACAACATAGTTGAACCTATAGTTTCATATTATAATTTTCTACAAATCTTATATATATGCTGTTTTCTGACTTAGATGCTATAGGAGTTGTTAACTCTATTGGGAAGATTGTTACTGCAACTACAACAAGGAAAGCTAATGTCGCTTTTACCATCAAAGATCAGCGGTATTGTATTAAACCGTGTCACATACAGTTCAGTTAACCTAACTATGATAATTATTTGTTGTTTTATGTTTGTAGTGATAAGGAACTTGATTGTACTCTGTGGGATTTAGTATCTGACCAATTTATCAATGGTTACAACCAACGATCTAATAATGATCCATGTGTCATCATTATGAGACATGTTCGAGTCAGAGAAGCACAAGGTCTGTGATAAATTGTCTAATGTTATTCTCAATGTCCACAGTATTATAGCTGTGTTTCTCTAACAATTATCACACTGGATAACATTGTAGGATCATACCCCTTGCAATTAACAAATGTGTGGAATGGAACTAAGATTCTATTTGATACATCGATACCTGAAATAGAAAAATTTCGTGCCAGGTTATTTATAGTATTCTGTTGAAACCTCACAAAGTGGTCCCAATTATTGATTTTCAGTTATAATAACTGGTTTTTCATATGCAGCTTGCCCAAGGAAACTGTTTATGCGTCGTAAAACAGGTCTTTTTCAACTTCTACACAATTATACACCCAAAGTTATGCTGGTACTCAATACAATACTGATGAAAACTTCATGAGAAATGCCCAAGTTCTTTCATTGGGAGCTATTAAAAAACTTAAAAAGGTATGCATTATCATTCGAAGTATGTTTAAAGTTTGTTCATTATTGATTTACCTTTTCACTGATTACCCAAAATTCCAGGATACAGTTTGTGTTACTGTAGTGAACACTTCACACATTAGGGTGTCAAATGGAGGTTGGTTTTTTTATGCTTGCAATGATGGTACAAATGACTGCTCTTTAAAATGTGAAGGATCTGAACTCCCCTTTGTATGCCGAAAGTCACACACCACAAATGATCCTAGAGTCAAGTAATAATTTACAATATATTTTATTCCAATACCTTTTAAACTGAATACGATTAATTCATTTAGAGTTTGAACAATGTTGTTGGGTTTTTGTATATTGGCTACATTTTGCAAAAACATATTTTAGCCAAGTGTTGAGACAAATGTGCTGACCCCAAGTGTTGTGACAAATGTTGGGACACTTTGGAACAACACCTGACTCTGTATCGTGCGCGCCAGCTAGCGGGTTTAAATTTCTACTCAATCTTTTGAAGATCTGTTTGAAGAATTGTTTCAAGGTTTCTTACAGAGGAAGGCGCACGTGTTTAATGTGTTTCATGAGGCAGCCAAACCCTAGTTTTATTTTCCAAAGGAATTATATTTTTGGAAAATATATTTTTGCGGTTTCAAAAATATAACTATTATTTTCAGAAATATATCACTGCTGCCGCAATTCTAGAAGCCCTAATTTTGTCTTGAAGCCCAAGTCATTCTACTACTATAAATACGAAGGCAAACATATGGTTTCAAGCATCTAAAATCGTGTTCTTACAAAGCGTGTGTTTTAGGGATTTTAGAGTGTTAATTGTGAGCCTTTCTTGTGTCTCATTGATGCAAGCTTAGGACCTGAGTGTTATTGAGTTGTAAGTGTGAACTTCTCCTAAGCTTTGAAGTACGGAGATTGTTCTATTGTGTTGTGTGGTTTACTCGCAAGCTTTTAAGCAAGAGTGAATCCTAGTTTCTTAGGAGTGTGTCTCCAACTGTTGTGTTTGTTGAATTGAATAGCAACGCTGTCTGTGTTGCTAAGGTGGGAATTGGGACGGGGTCTCATATCTAGGAGTTCCTAGGTAGAAGGGTCATTGGGTAGTGATTAAGTGAGAAGTTGTAAACGGGTGAGTTTAGCTTCGAAGTAATACTGCTGATAGTGGACTTCATTCCTGGATTGGTATCCCCCAGAGTAGGCTTTAGGCTGAACTGGGTTAACAACTCTTGTGTGTTATTTACTTTACTGTTTTTAATGTTTTATGTTAAGTGCTCTGTTTATAGACAAGTGTTGACGCACCGGTAACAACATCTGTCTACAACAGACAAGTGTTGACACACCTTGATCAACACCTGTTCACTGTGTGCCAGGAATTTCAATTGGTATCAGAGCAGGCACCCTGTTCTGAATTTTAGGGTGAGCTCCAGGGAAATCGTTTCTGGCAAGGATGGACAAAGAAGGAGGGTTTGTTACCAGACCACCTCTTCTGGTTGGTACTTCAAACTATGACTATTGGAAGTCCCGTATGATGGCCTTCCTAAAACAAATTGATAGCAAGACATGGAAGGCAATTCTGAGAGGATGGACTCCACCTGTGAAGATGGACAAAGATGGTAAACCAACTCTTGAGTTGAAGTCTGCTGAAGAATGGTCCAAAGAAGAGGATGAGCTTGCTCTTGCAAACTCAAAAGCATTATATGCACTATATAATGGTGTTGACAAGCACATATTCAGACTCATCAAAAAGTGTGTCTCTGCTAAGGAAGCTTGGACAATCCTTGAAACTGTTCATGAAGGTACCTCTAAAGTGAAGATGTCAAGGCTACAACTTCTAACCACTAAGTTTGAGAATCTAAGAATGAATGATGATGAAACCATTCAGGAATTTCACATGACCATACTTGACTATGATAATCAGTTTGATGCCTTGGGTGAAAAGATACCTGAAGAAAAGCTGGTAAGGAAGATGCTTAGGTCTTTACCTAAGAAGTTTGATATGAAGGTCACAGCTATAGAAGAAGCCAAAGATATCTCAGAAATGAAGCTGGATGAACTGGTTGGTTCATTACAAACTTACGAGGTGGCTACAAATGAAAGGATGGATAAGAAAACCAAGAGCATTGCCTTTGTCTCGAATGCTGAGGAAGAAGATCAACAGAGTGACACGGAGTCTGAGAATAGCATCTCTGATGCAATGGTTCTTCTAGGAAAACAATTTAATAAGGTGCTAAAAATAATGGATAAACGTCCAAAGACAAGTGCAGCTGACACTGGTCGCAACACTTACAGAAATTTCAGAAAACCTATGTTAGATGAGAAGACAGCTCTTAATAAAAGTGTCCAATGTCTTGAATGTGAAGGGTATGGACACATTAGAACTGAATGTGCAACCTTCTTGAAGAAACAGAAAAAGGGGTCAACTGTTTCATGGTCAGATGAGGATTCTGAAGGAGAAACTGATACTGCAAAGTCTATTCATGCACTGACAGGTGTATGCACATCTGACACTGAATCATGTGATGAAGAGCTGACCTTTGATGAACTTGCTGAATCATACAAGGAGCTGTGTCTAAGGAGTGAAGAAGTCTGCAGAATCTCAGAAAAACAAAAGGAGACAATCTCAAAGTTGCAAACTGAAAGAATTGTCAATCTAACAAAAATCTCTGAGATTGGTGTTAAGTGTGAAGAAGGGTTGAAAACAATTGAGGAGTAGAAGACAATCATCGCAATCTGGAAACAGATAAGCTTGAGCAACTAGCAGAAATATCTAAGCTGAATGAAGAGGTAACTGAATTGAACTCTCATCTTGAGAATCTAAAGAAGCATGTTGTTTTGTTATTTAAAGGAACTGACCTAGATGAAATCCTAGAAAAACTACCTACCCCTAGTAGAGCCAAAACAGGCATTGGGTATGAGTATAAAGGCGTTAATAGAATTAAGGATTACAACAAAGATGGAAAATATATGCCTGAGATAAGTAAGCAACCCTCTCCAACAATGTATGGAAAAATGTCACCGCACTTGTCCACCGGACATCATACTACACACAGACAAGTGTTACCACATATGGCTCCACATCGTCAAAGAAGGCAGAATCCTAGATTTATGCCAAGGCATAAAAGCAAATATCGTTCATTGAGATGTCATCACTGTGGAAGAAAGGGGCACATAAGACCTTACTGCTATAAGTTATATGGGTATCCAAATGAAACTATTCAAGAAAAACTTGATCCATCCATAACTAATGCAAAGAAGGAGTGGAAACAAAAGGTTGATGTAACCAACACCAAGGGTTGTGTAGCTGAAAGTTGTGAGAAAAGCTTGATTGCTCACACTTCTCTTAGAACCTCATCAAAAGAAGATTGGTACTTTGATAGTGGTTGTTCTAAACATATGACCGGTGTTGAAAAATATTTGATGGATATAAAATCCTATGCAACAAGTTTTGTAACATTCGGAGATGGAGCTAAAGGAGAAATTAAGGGTATAGGAAGGCTGATTGACAATGGTCTACCTAAACTTGAAAATGTTCTTATTGTAAAAGGGCTAACTGCTAATCTAATTAGTATACGCCAACTATGTGATCAAGGCATGCAAGTCAACTTTACAAAAAATGAATGTCTTGTTAGCAATGATGAAGGTGACATCCTGATGAAGGGTGTTAGATCGAAGGATAATTGTTACTTGTGGGTTCCTCTAGAAGAAGTTAATGTATCTACATGTCTCTTAACAAAAGAAGATGAGGTTAAGTTGTGGCACCAAAAACTAGGACATCTTAACCTGAAGAGTATGAAAAGAGGTATATCTGAGGAAGCTATCAGAGGCTTACCAAACTTACAAATACAGGAAGACAACATCTGTGGCGAATGTCAGATTGGCAAGCAAACCAAAGTGTCGCACCAAAAGCTGCAACACTTGTCCACTTCTAGAATTCTTGAGCTACTACACATGGACTTGATGGGTCCTATGCAAGTTGAAAGCCTTGGAGGTAAGAAATATGCTTTTGTTGTTGTTGATGATTTCTCTAGATACACTTGGGTTAATTTCATTAGGCAAAAATCTGAAACCTTTGATGAATTCAAAGATCTTTGCTTACAACTTCAAAAAGAAAACTACTGTGGTATTTTAAGAATTAGAAGTGACCATGGAAAGGAGTTTGAAAACTCTAAATTTGCTGAGTTTTGTGCTGCTAAAGGAATAGCTCATGAATTCTCTTCACCTATTACACCTCAACAAAATGGTGTGGTTGAGAGAAAGAACATAACTTTACAAGAATCTGTTAGGGTTATGTTACATGCCAAAAACCTTCCTTATAAATTTTGGGCTGAAGCTATGAATACTGCATGTTACATCCATAATAGAGTAACATTAAGAACAGGTACTGCAACAACACTGTGTGAACTATGGAAGAACATAAAGCCTACTGTAAAATATTTTCATGTGTTCAGATCAAAATGTTACATCTTGGCCGATAGAGAACCTAGGAGGAAATTGGATCCCAAAAGTGATGAGGGAATATTTCTAGGTTATTCAACCAACAGCAGAGCCTATAGAGTTTTCAATTCTAGAACGAAAACCATGATGGAATCAATCAATGTCGTAATTGATGATACTGATTTGACAAGTATAGATTCAGCTGAAGAGACAGATGTAGTCACACCTGTCCCAACACCAGATGATGATCAAGCTGAATCTGATTATGTTCAAGACTTTGAGCCTAATACAGAGAATTTGAGACCAAACAAAGGTCCATCAATCAGAGTTCAGAAGAACCACTCAAAGGAAATCTCTATTAGAAATCCTGACCAAGGAGTTACCATAAGAAGATCTACATATGTAATTCCCAAGAATTTGAAAGAAGAAGCTCAATCTAGAAAATTAAGGGGCAAGCTAAGTATTTGCCGATTTAAAGAATTGTAGCAGTTACTGCATGTAACACGTGCAACCGCCTCTTTTTCCTCTCTTCATTGTATGGTGCACGCTAATCAAGGGAAATGTGATATGAATTCTTCTTCTAAAGTTAATGTTAATGTTGGTGCTTCTGGTAAAGTCATGATTGACTATGTGATTGATTGGTTCAAGAAAATCGTTCTTGAGACTAATGTTGTGCAAGATGTTGACACATCTTTGGCCCGAGAGAATAAACAGGGTGAAACTGTTCCTAAAGTCCCCGAACATGTGATTGTTCCTGGAAATGAAAATGGTCAGGTGATGACTGATAATAAGGAAGAAGTGTCTGACGAACACACTGATGTTAATTCCCCATCTAATGAGAAAAGTTGTTTGAACTTAAAGAAGTTCATATTGGTTGAATGGTCCCTAGAAGTGGAGGATGGACTATTCATGACAGGTTGTGTAATAGACCTGCCCATTATTATTCAGGCGTGTAGTTTTGGTGATGATTTGTTGTATGGTTTGATTTATTTTCAAACCTATATTAACCTGGTGCACCTAGAATGTGGAGTTTGTGCAAAGGTCATTATGTTGTGCCTGAAGTTTATTGATGAGTTGTCTGGTGTGAATTCCGCTGCATATATACATGATGGAAAACTCCTGGTGGTTTTGAGTGTGCAACACTCTGTTATCCTCTAGAGAGGTTCAACTAACTTGTTGGAGATGCCAACGATACTTGAGGGTGATCTCAAGTCCACTCATAAAGGCACTCATATATGAAGTTTGTTGAAGAGAGATCTGAATGAACTTATGAGCAATTTATTTTTGCTTCCAATCCTAAAAGTCAACCTCCAGTGGCTTTGATAAAGGATCTCTTTGTGTATTCCTTGAGAAGGGGACTGATGTCCTCCCAAATGTTGGAACATCTGACCAGCAGATTATGCAGTTATTAAGGGGGAGTCCTTAATCTGAAGCTGGAAGACCTTGAAGACATGTCAGACTCAATGTCTTGACATCTTTATATTGAGAATTTATTTTTCTCAATATGAATGGTGGTATTTCTCTGAAACAGGATGGAGGTTGTTTACTCTAACTTGATATCATCAAGTCTATGAGAGCATGGAACTCTTGTTCTGTTGTAGTAAAAAGCACTTCAAGGGATTATGAACATTGGAGCTGTTTCAACTTATGTTCAATGGTTAATTGTTATCTGTACTTTGGAGCGTCATCCAAATCACCTAGGATGAGCATTTTAGTTGTTTCAAGCAAGGAGGAGTTATTATTCTTGGGAGCAAATGATTATTGTTCTTTGTTATTGAAAGTTGATCAACTACTGATGGTTGATTCTCTTGTGTCCCCCTGCTATTGTTAATTATGATGTTGGTGCTTCCACTAAAACCAGTTACTGCTGATTCACTCGTGGAACTCGTTCTTAAGACGGATGTTGTGTCAGATGTTGATACATCTATGACACTGGAGACAAATGTTGTACCATGTGTAGGTACATCTGCTCAGCCAATGGTTGGTACTCTAACTAGGAAGCAGATGAAAATTCTTATGTTCTGAATGTGTTTATGATATTGTGTGCTCATATATGTGATATTCAGAGGTGATTACTACTAGTATATGTGACTATTTCAGACCTGTTTCTGAAACTTCTGGTTTGAAGTCCTTATGTGATTGTTGAAGATGGATTTGGTATATGCATCTTGAAGTTGAAACTGGTTAATCTTCATCTGTGTATGTGTAACTCTGAGCTAGATGTCCTGGACATTATGTCACCTGATAGGAAGAAATATGACATGTAAGTGTTCCTTCTTAGACGATGTCTCCTTCATGATGTGCAAACAAGGGGGAAATGTCTAATGTGGTGGATATGATATGGTTCCTCCACTACTGATTTATATATGATGAGGTATGTATCCCATTGTGTTATCTTCGGTTGTAGTAGCTCTGTGCACAAAGTGGTTGATGTGCTGAAGATAATATAGGTTTATGCCTTATGACTTATATTCTTCATGCTATATTGCTGGAGTTTGGTTCCGGTATTGTGGATAACAGCTCGCATGTTCTCTTTCCACTACTTTTGTTCTCCGCACCTTTTATGGGCAAGGCCCTGGATTTCTAGCACCTGTGTGTGCCTTTTGGTCTGTAATAATTGCACCCTGACACTTCTATTGTCTGCTACCCTATGATTTCATATGCATGATGTTTGTCTAAATTGTGGCTAAAAAGGGGGAGTAGTGTGTGTGTGTGACAAGTGTGTGGACAGATGTTCTCACATATGGTGACTGTTTCTATGCTAATGTTCGTATGCTCGTATTGAGGGGGAGTGTGAGTAATATGCATGTACTGAGGGGGAGTAGTGAATATTCTTTCTCTATCTGGTGTGTGTATGCATGAATTCAGGGGGAGTGTGAGTAATATTATCTCTTGATCGCCTGAATGTGTTTAATGCCCAATGTTGTGCCAAGTGTTATGGCACCTGACTAATGAGTCCACTATCTCTTATGACTGAGAATTTATTTTTCTCAGATGTTTTTGGAAATTTATTTTTCCCTGTTGTTCTTATGTTGAAGAAATGCGCGTTAAACTATTAGGAGTTTATTTCTCCTACGTCTTAGCATCTACTATGGGAGTTGATTTCTCCCTTGTGTTGTTCCATGAGGCTAGTTGTGTTTTATTCCGCTGTCGCATTGCCTCTGACTATCTTGGAAGTAGTTTTACTATGTGTTACTTTCTTTCCTAGTTGTGTGATCATGTTGACTCGAAGGAAAGGTAATATTGTATCTCTCTATATACTGGTCTAATATTGTTTTAGCCAAAATTTGCCAAAGGGGGAGATTGTTGGGTTTTTGTATATTGGCTACATTTTGCAAAAACATATTTTAGCCAAGTGTTGAGACAAATGTGCTGACCCCAAGTGTTGTGACAAATGTTGGGACACTTTGGAACAACACCTGACTCTGTATCGTGCGCGCCAGCTAGCGGGTTTAAATTTCTACTCAATCTTTTGAAGATCTGTTTGAAGAATTGTTTCAAGGTTTCTTACAGAGGAAGGCGCACGTGTTTAATGTGTTTCATGAGGCAGCCAAACCCTAGTTTTATTTTCCAAAGGAATTATATTTTTGGAAAATATATTTTTGCGGTTTCAAAAATATAACTATTATTTTCAGAAATATATCACTGCTGCCGCAATTCTAGAAGCCCTAATTTTGTCTTGAAGCCCAAGTCATTCTACTACTATAAATACGAAGGCAAACATATGGTTTCAAGCATCTAAAATCGTGTTCTTACAAAGCGTGTGTTTTAGGGATTTTAGAGTGTTAATTGTGAGCCTTTCTTGTGTCTCATTGATGCAAGCTTAGGACCTGAGTGTTATTGAGTTGTAAGTGTGAACTTCTCCTAAGCTTTGAAGTACGGAGATTGTTCTATTGTGTTGTGTGGTTTACTCGCAAGCTTTTAAGCAAGAGTGAATCCTAGTTTCTTAGGAGTGTGTCTCCAACTGTTGTGTTTGTTGAATTGAATAGCAACGCTGTCTGTGTTGCTAAGGTGGGAATTGGGACGGGGTCTCATATCTAGGAGTTCCTAGGTAGAAGGGTCATTGGGTAGTGATTAAGTGAGAAGTTGTAAACGGGTGAGTTTAGCTTCGAAGTAATACTGCTGATAGTGGACTTCATTCCTGGATTGGTATCCCCCAGAGTAGGCTTTAGGCTGAACTGGGTTAACAACTCTTGTGTGTTATTTACTTTACTGTTTTTAATGTTTTATGTTAAGTGCTCTGTTTATAGACAAGTGTTGACGCACCGGTAACAACATCTGTCTACAACAGACAAGTGTTGACACACCTTGATCAACACCTGTTCACTGTGTGCCAGGAATTTCAAATGTTACTTAAACTGCAAGGTACAAGTTGGATGTTGAAGTATACGATGGTGACGATACAGCCAAGTTTGTTTTTTGGGACAATACTCTTGATGAGATGGTTGGCATAACTGCAAAGACTCTACTTGAACAAGAAAAGAAGGTTCATTATATATTTTAGTTTTCATAAGCATCAAATTGTTTTGTTATTAACATTGTCTGATCAATGCAAATACTCTCTTTATATGCAGAATGGTTACGGTGACCAGCAGGAATATCCTCGCCATTTTGATGCTATCATGGAACGGAAATTTGCAGTTAGAGTTAAGTGGCAAATTGGATGGGGTGGGATGGGATCTGTTGTCATGTGTATGGATAGTCCAGATTTGATTGCCAAAATTGAGGAACAACTTCCTATTGCAGAGGTAAAAAATTTCAAATTATATGATGGATAAGAGATCTTATTACATCAAAATTTTTGTTTCTTGAGATTTAATTTTCGTAAATTTCAACTTTGATAGAGTACATTCAAAGACATTGAAACCATCAATATAATTGAGGAAGAACTTTGTGCAATATCTCAATCACCTACGATTCAGGTTTGTAACTTAGTATACTTATTTGTCATTTTAATAAATTATAGTTCCACTTTTTTCATTAATCAAGAACCGTTAATTAATATTTCATCATATGCATGTAACAGGCTTTTACAAAAGACGATATTGAAAAATTTGCTCACCTAGATGATGGAATTCTATCAACAGTATGCATCCTCATAACCTTGATATTCCACCATTAATAATTTTAACTTATGTTTTAGTCACACATAACTTATGTGTTATATTGGTATGCAACAGCCAAATGTTTCAGCTTCATCAGAGAATGATATCTCTCCTTCTTCTCAAAAGACTCCAGCCAAAAGGACTGCTGCAAAGGAACAACCAGTTGAATCTCTCAATCTTGATTGTCAGGCTTCATCAACAAGATCTGGCAAACTGATTAAAAAAGAGAAAATTTAATCAAATACTATTTCGCCGCACTACTTTTTGAAGTTGTAATGTATGACAATTTGTGTGTATGTTTAAATTCACAGGCATATTAGCATGTACAAATTGCTTGATACTTTTTTGTTGCCTATCACCTTCTTGACACCAATTTTGTGGGAAATCAAGTATTAATTTGTCTTCACAAGCCCAAAATTTAGTGAAAGGTGTAGCAAGTATTGCTAACAAGATTATAATCCTGTGAAACATTATATATAATGAGATTTATTATGGTCTTTTGTTAACAGATTTTTCTTATTTAGGCTTATGTGTGTATTATAAGAAATCTAAGTTTACATTTATTATCAATGTCTGCATTCAACTTTAGGCAACTCAATATTATCATAACCCCTAAGTGTGTATTTAGGCCTATGTGTGTATTTTTGTTTGGATACTTTTTTCCATTATTGCGCATGTTAACACAAGTTTACTTATACAATTTACTTATATCCCAACCACCTACATTATTACTTATCAATTACCAATTCAGGTGGAATGAGTTTAATGCTTAATATCTGCCTCATTTATTACAACCACACTTTTCATACATTATAAATAGATTATACTTAACCATATTTCAACAAGTTGCAAATTGATACAACTATGGAGTTAATACAACACCTGCAGTGTAAAACACCCTTAGGCTTTTTCAAGACTATACTTATCCCAAATCAGGTTTTTTCTTCTTAATCTTTTATATAATTTTTTTTGTTTTTCATTTGTTATGATTTTATAGTTGAACTATCTTCATTTATATTGTTATCCAATTCAGTTCTATGGTGAAGTCCCACCAGATTTTGTCCAGCAACATTTCAATGAGCTGCATAAGAGTTGGCACATTTGGGATAAAAATGGTATCCATCACAAGTTAACTTTTGGAAAATACAATATCATTCCATACCTTACTGATGGTTGGTATGCATTACTAAATCATCTTGAATGCAAACAAGCAACCGAAATAACTTTTACTTATTATGGAGGTGGAAATTTTTTGTTATCAGTTGGAAGTATTACATTATGTGAAAATTTTCCTTCATTCCATAGTCATTCTACAAATCCAATTGATACTCAATCTTTTGATGTAACCTTATCTAGATGTGATGTTCATAACACTGCCATGGTAATTTTTTATCTATGTTACTTTTACTTTACATATGTAATGTTTATTTAATTTTAAATCTCATGAGTATTTGTTGGTATGTGTGTTTGTGCAGACATTGGAGGGCGATTTCTCAGACTATGTTAGATCAGTTGGTTACAAATCTTTACTATTAGTTAATGACCATTTAGATATCCTTCAAGCATCAATTATGAGTACATATTCTCCTATAGTAGCAACTATAATTGGTCATGGATGGAAAGAGTTTTGCAGATTTCAAAATTACAAGGAGGGTGACACAATTAGGTTCAAATTTGCCTGCAAAATATCACGCAACTTGGTTCATGTTCGTCTAATAACTAAAGATTAACTCATCTTTCAAAATTGGTGTGTTATTATAGACCATCTCTGTTTTTATTTTCATCTGCAGCACCATATTATATGTAAATCTTTCATTGCAATATATTGAAAGAAGTGTATAAGCTCTTTAAACATTTCCTTATTTTGATTTTAGTTTAATTATTATGTATTTCAATTTTTAATGAATATTAGTATTTATATTATTATTGTGGTCAGATACTTCTAAAGTATATTTTTGCTTTTCATATTTGATTGTCTTGGTTACTTAAAAAATAAGTCATCCTTACTTTATCATCTACAGAAATATTGAAAAGATGGTTGATGAATAGTATTACTCGAAAATGTTTGATTTCATTGTAACTAAACCAATTAATTTGGTTACATCATCTGTTTACATTATAACAACAGCAAAAATTGTACTTTTTCTTACATTGTAATTGCTATTAGGTAGATTCTACTGTTTTTGCATCAAAACTTCTTCCATAAAACAAGGACTTGACTGCATAACTCCTTCCATAAAACAAGGACTTGACTGCATAATTACTTTGCTGCAGCCTACATAACTCTATGACAGCATTAGGGAAGTCTGACTGTACTATCAGTTCAGTTTTATATTATTATCTTTTCCTTGAGCAAGTAATAGTCTACCTTTAGGAACTATAACATTAAATTACTCTATTCATGCTTAGGGAAGGCAAACTTATCATTAGATTATTCAAATTACATGTTGTGGTTTTGCTTATCATACAAAATTAACAGCTGGCTCTCAAATTGAAATTTCAAATTCAAATTTCACACCATTTTCAAAACCACAGATTATAATTTCAAATTTCCCACCAGTCTTCTAAATTTAATCTTATTTGAATTTTACACAATATTTGAAACACAAGACAACATTATATACGAAATGGATATGAAGAAGTTTAAGTCCTTATATTATTAAGTTCTCAATCTTACATACATCTAAATGGCAATATTCACAAGAACTGAACTTCAGATTGTAACAAATTGATCACAATGATTCGTATTCACATCACAGTTAGTTTATAATATCATTCATGTATCTACTCCAATCTCCTAAATCAATCTTCCAGTCAAAAGGTTAGATCATTTAAATTTGTTATTTAAATAGAACAACTGTTATTACAGTATCTATCATTCTATATACTATGCAGTATTTTGATATGTAACCAGTTCATTGTGTCAATGTCATTTTAATACGAAGTCATAATATGTTTTTTGATGTTCATTGTATCTGTTTGTTTGGTGTCAACAAAAATTCCCTACAAATCCTTAATAATGTCTAATTACAAATTCCTGATGTAAAATTCTGTTTTCAATCCAGAGTGTTTTCGTTGCTAAGAAATAATGGAGAATCAAACAATTGCTAAAAAAATTGCATCAAAAATTGCAAGGCACAAGAGAAAATTAATCCTTCAACATAAAAAAAGAATTAGAAATATGAAAAGGAGCGGTTATCAAGGCATATATGTTGGATTTTCCACAACAGTAGCTATGACTTCTAATTCTATGAGTAACATTCCACTTAATGATATTACTTCATCAGTGGTAAACAGACGGATTCAAAATTTGCAATCCATACCAATTGCATCATCCACACCACCAGATATGGTTTCTACTTCTATGACCAAGACTCCACTTTCTAATATTACTTCATCAGTGGTGAATAGACTGATTCCAAGTTTTCAACCTGCTGATCAATCTGTTAATGAAACACTAATACATAAAAAACCCATTCCATCCAAGAGTTTAATCAATGTTGAAGGATTAAAAGTTAACTTGAGAAGCAAGTTTGATGCAGTCAACAAAGTTCAGAAAATAACTAATGTTCAAAATTCATCTACAATTCCAAATTCTGACCAGAGTTCTGATGAGAATAAAAGAAAACAAACAGCCTCTCAAACTGCTCATAATGAGTCTCAACAAGACTCCAATTTATCTTCAAGCAGTGAAGAAGATGCTTATGAAAGTTGCACAGATAGTGACACAGATCAAGATGATGCTGTTGAATGCATTACCTTATTTGCAGCTAATTCTCCACAAGGTTGATTATGTTTAATATTTGTTTTTAATCATATTGCATTTATAATCATTGGCTGATAATACATTGATCCTTTTTAGGTTATTCGGACATTGGTGATCCTCTACATGAATGTCAATCATGCGGAGCTCAAATGTGGTATCAAGAGAGACGCGCAAAATCCAGACATGCCGTTGAACCAACTTTCCAAATTTGTTGTGGTAATGGAAAAGTTCAATTGCCATTCCTAAAAGATCCTCCTCAATGTCTGCAAAAACTATTGTTTGACAATATTTCCAAACAAAGTAAAAGCTTTCAGCAAAATATAAGGATGTACAATTCAATGTTTTCTTTCACCTCACCTGGAATGAAGTTTGATAAAAAAACCAACAAGAATGGTAAAGGGCCACCAGTTTTGAGATTACATGGACAACCCTGTCATCGAATGGGAAGCATGTTGCCAAAGGATGGCGAATTTCCAAAGTATGCACAACTTTATATCTATGACACCGACAATGAAATAGCCAATAGGATAAATAGTTGTGGGTAAGTATATACATATAGATTTGTCTTATGCGTTTATTTGAGTCTGTGATGTTACTTATCTTTAGTGTCTTATTCAATATTGCCAATTTTAGATAGTGAATAATCAATATATTTTATCATAATTTGTTCAACATATTGTACAGGGGTAACAAAGCTATTGATCTTGAAATTGTGACCAGCTTGGCTTTAATGCTTGATCAACACAATGTCCATGCTAAAGTTTTTCGAATGGCAAGAGATAAATTAAAGCAAGGAAATGTTCATGAATTTAAACTGAGACTAATTCATGATAGGAAAACTGATGGAAGGATATATAATCATCCCACTGTTTCTGAAGTAGCAGCTCTTATTGTTGGTGATGTTGATGCTGGAGATACAAGAGATCTAATAATAGAACAACGTAGTGGAAAACTTGAAAGAATCAATGAATTCCATTCAGCATACCTTGGATATCAATATCCTCTACTATTTCCATATGGAGAGGATGGATATAGACGTGGAACACTACATAAAGAAAGGCCCGATGTCATAATTACAAGGAGAAATCGACTCACAATCATGGATTGGCTATCTTTTCGAATCCAAATGAGAAAAGCAGAGGCTCAAACTCTAATTTCTTCCAGAAGACTTTTCCAACAATTTTTAGTTGATGGTTTCACAATGATGGAGGCTGAAAGGTTATCATTCATTAGAAACAATCAATCTACCTTAAGAGTAAGTAAATATCAAAAACTTCATGCTGCTGAAGGAACAGATGGGAAAACTGGTAAAAGAGTTGTATTGCCTTCAACTTTTGTTGGTAGCAAAAGATACATGGACCAGTTATATTTTGATGGTATGGCCATATCTGCAGCAGTTGGTTTCCCTGATTTGTTCATAACCTTTACATGCAATCCAAATTGGCCGGACATTATTAGATTACTTGACAGCAAACATTTAAAACCTCATGATCGTCCAGATATCATAGCTAGAGTTTTTAAAATCAAATTTAATGAGTTGCTCAAAGATCTTACCAAGAATCATGTCCTCGGAAGAGTAATGGCATGTAAGTTTTATAATTACACCTTCTGATCAGATATTATTTTGACCACTTTATTTTACACATGCCATGTCATAAATATTTATTGTTATGCATGTTTGAACAGATTTGTACACTATTGAATTTCAAAAAAGAGGTTTGCCACATGCTCACATTTTACTATTCCTTCACCCATCAAGCAAGTTTCCAACTCCTGATGATATTAACACCATTATCTCAGCTGAAATTCCAGATCAGTCAACACAACAGGAATTGTATCAATTGGTCAAACATCATATGATTCATGGCCCTTGCGGTATAACACATACCTCTTCACCTTGCATGCAACAAACTAGCAAATGTTCAAAGTATTATCCCAAAAAATTTGTTGAAAAAACTATTGTTGATCAAGATGGTTATCCGATTTATAGAAGAAGATCACATGGTCATACTATAACAAAAAGTGGAGTAACAATGGACAATAGAAATGTTGTCCCTTACAATGCTTTTTTGTTGTTGAAATATCAAGCACACATCAATATGGAATGGTGTAACCAATGTACATCAATCAAATATCTCTTCAAATACATACACAAAGGATATGATAGGATAACAACATCTGTTTCTCCCTCCATTAAGCGAAAAAGTTCTAAAAATGAAGAAATTGATGAAGTCAAAGAATACATTGATTGTAGATATGTATCTCCATGTGAAGCATGTTGGAGAATTTTTTCTTTTCCTATCCATGGTAGGAAACCTGCAGTTGAAAGATTATTCTATCACTTAGAAGGACAAAATTCTGTTTATTTTCAAGATTATGAAAATCTTGATGATGTTCTTCTTAAACCAAGCGTCACCGAATCAATGTTTACTGCATGGTTAGAGGCAAACAATACATTCCCAGAGGCAAGAACTCTTACATATGGTCAATTTGTCTCTAAGTTTGTTTATGTCAAGAAGTCTAGAAAGTGGAAGCTAAGAAAAAGAGGATACACAATTGGAAGATTAATTTGGGTTCCTCCAAGTACTGGTGAACTCTACTATTTTAGAATGATGTTGGCAGTTGTAAAGGGACCAACATGTTATGATGATATCAAGAAAATTGGAAATACTCAATACTTTACCTACAGAGATGCTTGCTTTGCCATGGGATTTCTTGAAGATGATAGACAGTACATCCAAGCTATAAAGGAAGCTAAAGATTGGGGTTCCGGCCATTTTTTGAGAAAGCTTTTTGTCATTATACTACTTGCAAAAACGATGAATCGTCCTAGACATGTATGGGATGAAACTAAAGTTTGGTTATCAGATGGTATTCTCCATCGACAACGGATCATTGCGAACAACAGAGGTACGTTATCAACATTATTATTTTTTTAAATGGATTGTTATCTTTATAGTATATGGAAACTCATTTACTTTCTTCCGTACAAAACGCAGAACTGCAATTAACCGAAGCACAGCTTGAAAATTTGACTCTAATTGAGATTGAAAAATACTTAGAAGCCAACAGAAAAAGTTTGACAGATTTTCCATGTCTTCCATTTCCAAATGACTATGTCACAGCAGAATTGGGAAATAGACTCATTTATGATGAGCTCAATTATGATGTTCATCAACAAAGAGAGGAATTTCTACAATTGTATCAGTCACTTACAGGTACATTGTCTGCAATTCAATTTATGTTTAAATCATTTAATTTATCTAAATACAAATATAAGATGTATTTCATTATTAGAGATCATTTCCATCATTTTTTGACAAATTTTACAAAGCTTAAATAAATATCCAAAATTATATCAATATCATGATAGATGAACAAAGAGGCATATACCAAACAATTATGAAGGCAGTCAGAAAACAACAAGGAGGTGTATTTTTCTTACATGGTTATGGAGGAACAGGTAAAACATATATGTGGAGAACACTTGCTTCGTCCCTCAGATCAAAATCACAAATTGTTTTGACCGTTGCCAGCAGTGGAATAGCATCACTGTTATTACCTGGAGGAAGAACCGCACATTCAAAGTTTAAGATTCCGGTTCCAACTTTAGATAATGCTACATGCAATATAGAACACAATGATGATCGGGCAGGACTTCTGAAACAAACCAAACTCATCATATGGGATGAAGCTCCAATGGCGCATAGGTATACTTTTGAAGCACTTGAAAGAACACTGCGAGATGTTATGAGTTCCTTTTCAAACAGTAAAACAATTTTCGGTGGAAAGGTTATAGTTTTTGGAGGTGACTTTAGACAAATACTTCCAGTGGTACCAAGAGGTTATCGTTCAGATATTGTACATGCCACCATCAACTCCTCAAAGATATGGGACCACTACAAAGTCTTGACTTTAACTCAAAATATGAGGTTGAAAAAAAACGGAAACGATCAAGAAATAGCCAATTTTTCTAAGTGGCTATTAAAAATAGGAGAAGGCAGACTATCAGAGCCAAATGATGGGTATGCTGATGTAGATATTCCAAAGGAACTGCTAATTCTTGATTATGATGATCCCATTCCTGCTATAGTTCAAAGTACTTATCCAAACTTGGTCGATCAATACAAATGTCCAAATTATTTGCAAGCAAGAGCAATTCTAGCTTCCACAATTGAAGTTGTCGAACAGATCAACACATATGTTTTGAGCTTGATACCAGGTAATACCATTTATATTGCATACCATTATATTTCGTATCAATATTATTAACATTCATATTATAATCTGTTCCAAATACAGGTGATGCTCAAGATTTTTACAGCTGTGACTCAATCGATCGTGCTGATGTTAATGATTGTGAGATATTTGAGACGCTGACACCTGAATTTCTAAATTCTCTTAAAACATCTGGATTACCAAATCACAAAATCAGTTTGAAAATTGGAACACCGATAATGCTCATGAGAAATCTTGATCAATCGGAAGGCTTATGTAATGGTACTAGAATGATAGTAACAAGACTTGCAAATCATGTCATTGAGGCAAAAATTATAAGTGGAAGACATCTTGGAAACACAATGTATATTCCACGAATCAAAATGTCACCATCACAATCACCATGGCCATTTAAGCTAAACAGAATACAATTTCCAATTATAGTCTCATATGCAATGACCATAAATAAATCACAAGGTCAGTCATTGGATTATGTTGGACTATACTTGCCAAAGGATGTTTTCAGTCATGGTCAATTGTATGTGGCAATGTCAAGAGTTACCACCAAAAATGGTTTGAAGATATTGATATATGATAAAGAAAAAAAAGCAGATAACATTTTTCCAACTTCAACTACTAATGTTGTTTTCAAAGAGGTTTTTGAAAACCTTTAGCAGGTAACGTATACATAGATTATTCCTTTCAACATATTTCATGTTAACATTTTGAGGTTAATCTCACAGTACTAGGTTATTTGTTCAGGTCAAGGTGCTTAAAATGAAACCAAAGCATAACTCAAGTACAATGGAAGTTCAGTTCAGATGTTTTGATAACTTACCTGACAATGAAGAATTCCAATTTCCTGAATATTAAAGCAATATATGTTCCTATATCAAGTAGCAATTGAGTCATAACTCCAACTTCATTTGACAATACTCAAAGTTGGGCAATGTTTTTGATTGTTGTTCTAACCGCTACATTAATTGACTATGTTTATGTTATATTTATTTGCTTAATGACTGTTGCTTATTTAATTAGTTTGGCTAAATGATTGTTTTCCAACTTATATTTTTATCTAATATTTGAAAATATATATTCAGTACATACTTAAACTGGATCCATCTTAACTAATTCAAAATTACATTCATTCTTAAACTTAGATAAAACTTACACCATCTTACTTTAATACATTAAAACAACACTATCTTACAAATATGTTACTTAATCACATTTCCTCTATATGGAATACATGTATGTTATGTGGATTATCTCCATACATAAGAAGATACACAATATCTCCGATCTTCAAAACTTTGCCTCTTATAAACTCATGCCAACCATTTCCTACATATATCTCATCGATATTAGTATCCCCAAAATAAATATCACAAGGATATCTATCGCCGTTCAAATGATCAATCAAGGTAATTTTGGCTTGAGTTCTATCATTAAATATGAATGAGTTTTCTTTAGGAATTTCCTGCAAATAAACAAGTTGAATTACAATACTTTTATTATTAAAAATTATTAACAAAATATTACTTTAAATAATAATGTTACCAAAACATTGTTGTTCTCTCCGACCGTGTAACCCCAATAATGACAATCATTGTAATCAGCAACATAAACTCCAGGATATTTCCCGGAAGATTCATCTCCATTTATTACTTCTCCATCACATATTTCTTCATTACTTTCAATGTTACCAACATTGTCATCTTCCATTTCATAAACTATATTCTCTTCACCAACCAACCACTTGGTCACTTCACATTTATATAGTTAAATGTGATTACAAATTTATAATGAAATTTAATCTACTGCTACACCTTATTGTACATTACTACTTTCTTCAACAAGCTAGCATCACCTCATGTAACAGGCTTTATGACAATGTTATTAGTACAAGCCAAAGTATCCAATGTGTATCCACTTTATCAAACTACAACTAATCAATTATAACTTTATCTTAACTTTTATAACAAATTATTTTTCAAAAATACGGAGAAAATGGACTGAATTTCCAATAGAAAAAAAATGATTTTTCAAAAAAACGGAGAAGATCAACTTTATCATTCTCACCTAAAAATTTAAAATACACCAATTTTAATATTTTTTTCATTGTTTTACAATTTTTTTTTTATAGTTTTTAAATAAAACCTAATATATTGATTATCTATATTTCACATTCATTATTATTACTTGGTACACACCCATGAGTACAACTAGACCATCTAAATAATTTCATGTATCACATCATAATTACAGTGCATTTAAATAAAATTTATTAAATTAACTTTTCCTCAACAACTCAACTCAATCACACTATAAATATATCCCCAAAGATAGAAATACAATGAATGATAATATCATATTGATAACAATTTTAAGTTAATCAAGTCATGTTTCATACTAACAAAAGAGAAGTCATATCTAATTTTGTAACCATTCATGCACCTAATCAGGTTTATTTCATTCTCGATATTACTTATATATTTGCGATTTCATAATATTTTGGTTTTTACATCTAACTATATTTAATTTTCTTCTTAGAGTGCTGCTGAAATTGATCCATGGTTTGCAGCTGAATTTTTTCATGAATTGGAAGATACATGGTATATCAAACTATCAGATGAAGTTGTTCATACTATGACCTTCAATAAATCAATTTTACATCCTAAACTAACAAATGGTTGGACTGCATTAAGAGTTACATATAAATTCGTTGGCTATAGAAGAATATTCTTTAGCTATTTCGGAGATAATTGTTTCAAAATAAAAATTGATATCTCTCAAGTAGGTTCAAATGTTTATCCTCCATTCCATAGTTTAAGCACTGCTCCAAGAATATATTTATCATTTTGTGTTTTTCTTCACAAAAATCAGGCTATCAATAAACCATTGGTAAATTAATTTTTCAAAATATTTCTAACTATTGTTCTAATACAATATATTATTTCTAACTATTTATAATTTTTTTTCATTGATACAGGCGATTCCTAATGATTTTGCCAACTACATACTCAAAGCAAAGAACAAATATATTTACTTGTGCGGTCCACTAAACATCAAAATTCCATGTAGATTACAAATAAGCCCCGACACCGAACCAAGCCTGATGATTGGACGTGGCTGGGAAAGCTATTGCGCTGCCAATAATATAATGAATGGAGATGTTCTTACATTTCATTGTCCTTATAATATGATTACTAATTGTATTATCGTTCGTAAATTGCAATAATCTCAATACATTCTACCTTATTAAATCTCTTGAGATTGAGGGAGTCAAGTACAAATAAAGGTAAACATATGTAGCCAAAACATTCACGTGAAGGATATGTAGCCTAAGATTCTCTAAATAGAGTAGTCATTATGAATTACCCATCTCATTTTTTGCAATCAATTTTCAAGTACACATGACTTTCAATCAATCTTACTTTTAGAGAATGCACCTTCTGATTTATGACCTACCTTTACCACATTTTCTTCACAACATGATAATCTAGCAGTTCCAATAATTTAAAATCTAATGTATTTAATTCAAAATATATCTTCAATCAATAAAATTAATCATATTTTTTTTTAACACTCTGGTCATTTATCTTTTTTTTGTAACAATCTGGTCCTTTATCTTTTTTTTTGTAACAGTTTACTCTTTATTTTTTGTTATTTGTAACGCTTTAGTCCCTTTTTTTGTAACAGTGCGGTCCTTTATCTTTTTTTATCACTAACACTTTAGTCATTTAATTTTTATAAATAAATAAGATAAGGACCTTCAGTATAATTTTACCTACATAATTTTTAAAATCATGCAGTACTTAAAAAAAGAATTTTTTTATTGCAAGTTAATAAAGATCATGCGGTCCTTTTTTTACCTCATCCACAAGTTTTCATCATCATGATTTCTACTTTTTAAAGTTGAAGAATCTACCTTTTGATCTTTTCATAAAGGCTTTGAAAGAAACCTACATGTCTCACGTGGGGTGTACTTCATTTTGCAAAGAAACAATATTTAAGTTCCAATTATTGTAGAACTATGCCTTCTATTTTGCATCTATATGTGGCTGTGTCTATTACATATATTTAACACTTATAATTATTAACAATATGAGTATTGCTGAAATGCTACAATCAAAACCAATTACAACTTGCAGAGTTGTAAGACTTTCTAATCTGGTAATATTTTTTACTTTTTTAATTAATTCTTTTTTTTTTTACTTTGTTATGGTAGTCTTTTTTACTAATTAAAACATTTCATTTGTGTTTCACAGGGTTACGGAGAAATAGATCCAACTTTCATTGTCGAATATTATAATAAGTTAGACAATATGTGGTTCGTATTCAATTCAGACAATGGTTGGACCGTACTTAAGTACAATAAAAGTTATGATAATCCTATAATCTTTAATGGCTGGAAAGAATTAATAGAACTTCATGGATTGCCGAATAACATTGAACTTGAACTAGATTATTATTGTAACACCCTAACCCGTACTACCCTTAAAAACGTAATTTTAAAAACTTTTTAACAAGTGTAAAGGCAGAGTGCCACGCGGTAATTAAAACACAATGCATACACACAGAGCGTCATGAAATTTAACATGAAAAGCAACAGCGGATTCAATCAAACCAAGCATGCATATATATATACATATATATATATACATAAGCCATATTCATCCCTAAGGATGTCACTTATACAAGAACTAGCATATCAAAAGGTAACACCGATATACGATGAAATCCAAGCGTAATCCCCGACTCGATGTTACATTACCAGAGCATTTACTATTTACAAACTCTAATCAGAAGCTAGTACTAGGAGGAGTAATCTATGCTAAGTCTCCTCACCAAAAGGTATTTCAACGTCCGGCTAAAACAGCAGTCTAAACGTCGGCACAATCCTCAGCCTGAATATCTGAACCCCCAAAGGTCCAGCAAATAACACAAAGCAGAGAGTTAGAAAACATAATCGCATATCATACGAGTATAAGAAAGGTCTTACACTTCCGAACTACATCATACATATTCTAACTCATGTCCAAAACGTCGTATTAAACAGTTATCAAGTAATAAAGTTTAACACAGTTCAACCATATAATGTCACATACCATTTATCAAATATATGCGCATTTACCCTAATGTATCTAATGCCAATCATTCTATGTCATGTCATCCCTAGACACGACTAATGCATGTGGTACCAATTGCCTTTTACCCCTTATGGATAAGTTAAACAGTTTTACATCTTGCCGGATTGTTCGGAACTTACCAAACCTTCATATCCCTCATGGATAAGTTAAACAGTTTTATATCCTGCTGGATAGCAGCTCTAGATCTTATGGATTCATCTAATCCGATCCTCGGCTTCCTTATGGACTCAAAAATCCATTTAAATCTATTGGAACCCAAGTTTCCAATTTCAACATATATATACATGAATGCATGTATGTTTGCACATATCATCAATATGATATTTCTAGCTCGAAGCTACTCATTATGAATGCGGAAACACAATTCAAACACATTCACTTAACATTACAAATTAATGCCAAATCTTCACATTGCTCACTTTAAGCTACAACTTATTGCATATACGTTTATCAATCATATAACGATTACCAATAAGCATTAACAGTATCAACATGTATCAACAATCATGTAAGGATACCCTTAAACCATGTTACAAGTGCCTAATCACACTTACAAACATTAACAAAAGTTGCAGGTTCAGTACTGTTCGCTAAGCGAATCCGTAGCGAACAGGTAGCGAACTTATTCGCTAAGCGAAGCTCAGTTCGCTGTAGCGAACTACATCAGAGGATTACAGGTGCATGGCGAACAGGTAGCGAGCTTGTAGCGAGCATGTTCGCTGTAGCGAACTCCTGTTCGCTCAGCGAACTACACCAGAAAGAAAATCTGTTCTTGAGTTATCTAAGGCGGTTTAACCTCAAATCAACTCAAAAATTCATCCAAACATGTTATAAATTCTTATAAACAGCCATTCCAAACATATATGGTATCAAGGAACGTTAATCATCCCTTCCAAACATCCAAATACCTCTAACAATCAAAATCATGCCAATTTCTTGGGTTTTAAGTAACTTTCATAAACTTTTTCAACATGATCCAAACACATACATATTTATCATGAAATCAAGCTAGTGATTAACACATACAAAGTGATGATGAAGAACATCATACTCACATACAAAAGCTTATCAAAAGTCTAAAAGAAATTGAGTGGGAGAGTTCGGGAACGGAGACATAGACAATCTCCCCCCTCCTTGTCACTCAAGAATCATGAATTCTAATCTCTTACCTTAAGCAAAGATGATGATCCAAGCCTTCTCTTGCTCAAGCTTTCTCTCTTGATCAACCCCTAGCCCTTGTTCTATGGTTTTGCTCTTGCTCTTACTCACTCAAAGTTCAAAGAAAATGAATTGTGAAACTATTCATGTGTTTGACTTGTTACTTATACTACTTTCCATGGTCATGAACCAAGCCCAATTGGCTTAGGCCCATTGCCTCTCACGCCCATAAGCCCAAAACAATGGTTCTCGCGTCTAATAACTTACGTTCGGCTAAATAATTATTCGTCGCTCACTAAAATAATAAAAGCCAATTAATAAATAAAATGACCTTTAATAAAATACACGAGTACGAAAAATGGGTCGTTACAATCCTACCCCCCTTAAAAGAATTTCGCCCTCGAAATTACCTAGAAACAGATCAGGATACGAATCTCTCATCTTGCTTTCCAACTCCCACGTTGCATTCTCACCAGCCGGTCCTCCCCACACGACTTTCACGGATGCAATCTCTTTGTTTCTCAACCTCTTCACTTCTCTCCCTTCGATTCTCAAAGGCACAGTCTCGATGGTCAAGTCATCCCTCACTTGAACATCGTCCGATTCAATCACGTGTGTCGGATCAGACACATACTTGCGCAACTGTGATACATGGAAAACATCGTGCAAATTCGCCAATGATGGCGGTAATGCAATCCTATACGCCACTTTCCCAACTCGCTTCAAAATCTCAAACGGTCCAATAAACCTCGACGTCAACTTCCTTGACTTCAACGCACGTCCTACTCCAGTAGTCGATGTAACTCGTAGGAATACATGATCCCCCTCTTGGAATTCAATGTCCTTCCTCCTCTTATCATGATAACTCTTCTGTCGACTCTGAGACGCTTTCATCTTCTCACGAATCATCCGAATCTTCTCTGTTGTTTCTTGTACAATCTCTGGTCCAAGAATTGCACCTTCTCCAGTTTCATACCAACACAGAGGTGTCCTACACCTTCTCCCATACAAAGCCTCAAACGGTGCCATTCCGATACTAGAATGGTAACTGTTGTTGTATGTAAACTCTACCAACGGCAAACAAGAATCCCAATTCACATTTTGCTCCAAAACGCAAGCTCTCAACAAATCCTCTAAGGATTGTATCGTCCTCTCTGACTGACCATCTGTTTGAGGATGATAAGCTGAACTCAACCTCAACTTCGTTCCTAAAGCTTCTTGCAAGCTTTCCCAAAATCTAGAAGTAAATCTCGGATCTCTATCCGAAATAATACTTGTTGGAATACCATGTAGCTTCACAATCTGCTCCACATAAATCTCGGCCAACTTAGGCACCAAAGTACCTTTCCTAATAGCAATGAAGTGAGCACACTTCGTCAGACGATCTACCACTACCCAAATCACCTCGTTACTTTTCTTGGTCTTCGGTAAACCTCCCACAAAATCCATTGCAATGCTATCCCATTTCCATTCGGGTATAAACATTGGTTGCAACAAACCAAACGGCTTCTGATGTTCAATCTTCGATTTCTGACAAGTTAAGCATGAATAAACAAATTCAGAAATTTGCCTCTTCATTCCCGGCCACCAAAATAACTTCCTCAAATCCTGATACATCTTGGTTACTCCAGGATGAATACTCAAACCACTTCTGTGACCTTCTTCCATGATCATTCTTTTCAATTCGGGTACATCCGGTACACAAACTCTTCCGTGAAATCTCATGACTCCACTTTCATCAATCTTGATATTGGTCTCCTTGCCTTCATTGATGAGTACCATCTTCTCCATCAATCTCTTATCCGATTTCTGACGTTCTTTAATATCCTCGAGAAAAGGATTCGTCAACTTTAACATTCCAAGCTTCACACTTGAAGAAGTAACCTCACACACAAGACTCAAGTCTCGGAATTCTTCAATCAACTCCAACTCTCTCATCATCAATGATGACATATGCAAAGTTTTCCTACTTAATGCATCGGCCACCACATTGGCTTTTCCGGGGTGATAACTTAATTCAAAATCGTAGTCCTTTAAGAATTCGAGCCATCTTCGTTGCCTCATATTCAACTCCTTCTGGTCGAATAAGTACTTCAGACTCTTGTGATCACTAAACACTTCAAACCTCGATCCATACAAGTAGTGTCTCCACACTTTCAAAGCAAACACCACTGCGGCTAACTCCAAATCATGCGTTGGATAGTTCCTCTCGTGAACCTTCAGTTGCCTTGAAGCATATGCTACCACATTACCCCCTTGCATAAGCACTCCACCAAGTCCTAACTTCGAAGCATCGCAATACACGACGAACGACTCTTTGGCATCAGGTAAAATCAACACGGGTGCAGTAGTCAATCTTCTTTTGAGCTCTTGGAAACTCTTCTCACAAATACCATCCCAAACAAACGCTTGATCTTTCCTCGTCAACTTGGTTAACGGCAAAGCCAACTTCGAAAAACCTTCGATGAATCTTCTATAATAACCGGCTAAACCAAGGAAACTTCTGATCTCTGAAACAGATTCCGGCGTTCCCCACTGTGACACAGCGTCAACCTTCGCAGGATCTACCGCGATTCCTCCACTTGAAATTATATGCCCTAGGAAACTCACCTCTTTCATCCAAAATTCACACTTCGACAACTTGGCATACAACTTCTTCTCCTTCAAGATTTGTAAAACAATCCTCAAGTGCTCTTCGTGCTCTTCTTCGGATTTTGAGTAAATCAAAATGTCGTCAATGAACACCACCACGAATCTATCCAAAAATGAATGGAAAATTCGGTTCATATACTCCATGAAAACTCCAGGTGCATTGGTCACACCAAACGGCATAACTGAATACTCGTAGTGCCCATACCTCGTCCTAAACGCAGTCTTAGGTATGTCTTCCGTCTTCACTCTAATCTGATGGTATCCAGATCTCAAATCGATCTTACTAAACACACAAGCTCCAACTAGTTGATCCATCAAATCATCTATCCTCGGAAGTGGATATTTATTCTTGATCGTCACTTTGTTCAACTGACGATAGTCTATACATAATCTCATGCTTCCATCTTTCTTCTTCACAAGCAATACCGGCGCTCCCCAAGGCGAAACACTCGGCCGAACAAACTTCTTCTCAAGCAGCTCTTCAAGTTGCTTCTTCAACTCATTCAACTCTGACGCTGACATTCGATACGGCGCCATCGATATCGGGCTAGTTCCAGGTACTAGGTCGATAGAAAACTCTACCTCTCGCTTTGGAGGCACGTCAGATATATCATCCGGAAACACATCTGGGAATTCACAAACGATCGGTAACTCTTCTATCTTAACTCCTCCTTCGAGTTTTAATGATGTAAACATCATGAACATCTCGGCATGTTCTTTCAACGCTTCCGATACTTCCTTCCCGCTCATCAAATGCAAGTTCTCCTCCGGCTTCGGAAAAACAACGGCCTTCTCACGACAGTTGATATGAATTCGGTTGAAGATTAACCAATTCATACCAAAAATCACATCCATACCACTAAGTGGAATACACACTAAATCCATACCAAAGTGCCTATCAAAAATGGTTACGGGGCAATTACGACATACTTGTCGAGTAATCACTGAACCATTAGCAGGAGTTTCTATTTCCATCCTACCCGTCATATCCGTTAAAGGAATACTAAGACGCTTCGCACAATCCAAAGAAATAAAAGAATGTGTCGCTCCCGTATCTATAATCGCAATTAAATGAGTGTCATAGATGAAACACGTACCTCTAATGAGATTGTCCTCAAGGCTAGCATCCTCTCCACTCAAAGCAAACACCTTGCCCATCACCTTCTTGGGCTTCTTACAAGTTATACTCTTGTGGCCCTCCTCACCACAGTTGAAACAAAAGACTCTTGTCCTACACACTTCGGCTTTGTGGCCTAACTTCCCACAATTCAAACACTTGTCCAATTTCTTCTGGCAATCATACGACATATGACCCCGCTCTCCACATTTGTAACAACTTCCATTCACTGGCTTCTTACCACCACTTGTATTACCCCTACCGCGGTTATCATAAGGTTTCCCGCGCTCTTGTCCTTTCCCTTTTCGGTCGTTCACAGCTTTATAGTAGTTCACCTTAGCTCTACCATCTTCATCACAAATCCTACTCTTGTTCACAAGGGTCGCAAAATCCCTTATCTGTGAAAATCCAATCATATGCTTAATGTCCGGGCGTAAGCCACTCTCAAACTTCACACACTTGTCGTCCTCCGCTTCCAAAGTGTTGTAATGCGGACTAAACGCACACAAAGTCTCGAACTTGACGGCATAGTCAGCCACCGTCATATTCCCCTGTTTCAGTTCCATGAATTCCACCACTTTCTTGTTCTTCACGTCCACAGGAAAATACTTAACCAAAAATTCTCTTTTAAACATTGCCCATGGTATAGCCATACCACCGAGTCCTAGCCTCAACTTGGCATTCTTCCACCACACATTCGCTTCCTCACGCAACACATATGTCCCAAGGGTTGTCTTCCCTTCCTCGGAACAATCCATTGCTTCAAAAATTATTTCAAGTTCCTCCAGCCACTTGTAAGCTCCATCCGGGTTGTAACCTCCGGTAAATGTTGGCGGTTTCTGCTTCATGAACCTTTCCAACCTCATCTCTACCTCTCTTCCAGGTTGATGATCTCTAACCACTATGTTGGTGAGTGCGGCCAAAGCCTCCGCAATCTGGGCATTCGTTCTCGCAGCAGCCATGATTCCTGAACGAATCACAACTAGACGTTAGAAAGTACTAACAGTGTTCCCTACACATGCTCATACGGGGAAAAGAAAAGTCCTAGTTGGTTCACACGAACCGACCTGCTCTGATACCACTATTGTAACACCCTAACCCGTACTACCCTTAAAAACGTAATTTTAAAAACTTTTTAACAAGTGTAAAGGCAGAGTGCCACGCGGTAATTAAAACACAATGCATACACACAGAGCGTCATGAAATTTAACATGAAAAGCAACAGCGGATTCAATCAAACCAAGCATGCATATATATACATATATATATATACATAAGCCATATTCATCCCTAAGGATGTCACTTATACAAGAACTAGCATATCAAAAGGTAACACCGATATACGATGAAATCCAAGCGTAATCCCCGACTCGATGTTACATTACCAGAGCATTTACTATTTACAAACTCTAATCAGAAGCTAGTACTAGGAGGAGTAATCTATGCTAAGTCTCCTCACCAAAAGGTATTTCAACGTCCGGCTAAAACAGCAGTCTAAACGTCGGCACAGTCCTCAGCCTGAATATCTGAACCCCCAAAGGTCCAGCAAATAACACAAAGCAGAGAGTTAGAAAACATAATCGCATATCATACGAGTATAAGAAAGGTCTTACACTTTCGAACTACATCATACATATTCTAACTCATGTCCAAAACGTCGTATTAAACAGTTATCAAGTAATAAAGTTTAACACAGTTCAACCAGATAATGTCACATACCATTTATCAAATATATGCGCATTTACCCTAATGTATCTAATGCCAATCATTCTATGTCATGTCATCCCTAGACACGACTAATGCATGTGGTACCAATTGCCTTTTACCCCTTATGGATAAGTTAAACAGTTTTACATCTTGCCGGATTGTTCGGAACTTACCAAACCTTCATATCCCTCATGGATAAGTTAAACAGTTTTATATCCTGCTGGATAGCAGCTCTAGATCTTATGGATTCATCTAATCCGATCCTCGGCTTCCTTATGGACTCAAAAATCCATTTAAATCTATTGGAACCCAAGTTTCCAATTTCAACATATATATACATGAATGCATGTATGTTTGCACATATCATCAATATGATATTTCTAGCTCGAAGCTACTCATTATGAATGCGGAAACACAATTCAAACACATTCACTTAACATTACAAATTAATGCCAAATCTTCACATTGCTCACTTTAAGCTACAACTTATTGCATATACGTTTATCAATCATATAACGATTACCAATAAGCATTAACAGTATCAACATGTATCAACAATCATGTAAGGATACCCTTAAACCATGTTACAAGTGCCTAATCACACTTACAAACATTAACAAAAGTTGCAGGTTCAGTACTGTTCGCTAAGCGAATCCGTAGCGAACAGGTAGCGAACTTATTCGCTAAGCGAAGCTCAGTTCGCTGTAGCGAACTACATCAGAGGATTACAGGTGCATGGCGAACAGGTAGCGAGCTTGTAGCGAGCATGTTCGCTGTAGCGAACTCCTGTTCGCTCAGCGAACTACACCAGAAAGAAAATCTGTTCTTGAGTTATCTAAGGCGGTTTAACCTCAAATCAACTCAAAAATTCATCCAAACATGTTATAAATTCTTATAAACAGCCATTCCAAACATATATGGTATCAAGGAACGTTAATCATCCCTTCCAAACATCCAAATACCTCTAACAATCAAAATCATGCCAATTTCTTGGGTTTTAAGTAACTTTCATAAACTAATTCAACATGATCCAAACACATACATATTTATCATGAAATCAAGCTAGTGATTAACACATACAAAGTGATGATGAAGAACATCATACTCACATACAAAAGCTTATCAAAAGTCTAAAAGAAATTGAGTGGGAGAGTTCGGGAACGGAGACATAGACAATCTCCCCCCTCCTTGTCACTCAAGAATCATGAATTCTAATCTCTTACCTTAAGCAAAGATGATGATCCAAGCCTTCTCTTGCTCAAGCTTTCTCTCTTGATCAAACCCTAGCCCTTGTTCTATGGTTTTGCTCTTGCTCTTACTCACTCAAAGTTCAAAGAAAATGAATTGTGAAACTATTCATGTGTTTGACTTGTTACTTATACTACTTTCCATGGTCATGAACCAAGCCCAATTGGCTTAGGCCCATTGCCTCTCACGCCCATAAGCCCAAAACAATGGTTCTCGCGTCTAATAACTTACGTTCGGCTAAATAATTATTCGTCGCTCACTAAAATAATAAAAGCCAATTAATAAATAAAATGACCTTTAATAAAATACACGAGTACGAAAAATGGGTCGTTACAATTATGGTGGAAGCTGTTTTGGAATCAAATCTTTTAAGGAACCTATTGTTGAAACTGATATTTTGCCATTTCACAGTCGTAGTATAATACCACATGAAACTGTGTTTTTTTACATTCTATTGACTACTGAAAGTGTGAAGAACAAAAATTTGGTATTGTCAATTAAATTAAATTTCTTATTGTTTTTATATTTCGTATCAATTTACTTTTATATATTTATTTCATATTTAATAAGTTTAATTATAATATATATTAACTCTTTTCCTTATTGTTTTTAAGATTTTACCTATGGACTTTGCAAGTTTCTTGATGGATAAAAATTTCAAATTTATTACCATATGCGGCAATTATCCCCACAAAGAACATATGAGGGTTGTTCATTCTACCAATCCCGTCACAACAAAATTGGGAAATACCTGGAAAGACCTATGTCAAGAAATTCCTTTCAAAGCTGGTGATACAATTCGTTTTAAGTTTGCGATTAACGATCCACACGATCGATGCCACATGTGGAAGCTACCAGAAATTACCAATGCATGATCTTTGTTATTTGCTATGTTCTATTGGTTCTCTTTATCAATTAAAAGCACTACTTATTTGCCAAATTTTCGTTGAATTTGGCAATCAAATAATTTGTGTATTTTTTTTCTTCTTTACTTTCTTTTATTATGATGTTTTGTATTATCATTTTTAATTAATGGAATTATTATCTATGAAGTCTTTTACGTTAAATTTGTATTTTTCTATGATATATTACCTTCGTAAGTAACACATATTGTTTCTATGGTTTATATTTCCTTATTTCTTCAAAATTTTAATTAAATTTTTATCTTTTTCTTTTAATATTTCTCCTATATTATCAATCTTAAGAATTTAAACAGTATCAATATATTCCATTGAGCCTATAAATTACTCTAATATAAATTAGGAGAAATATAATAATTTTACGTTAAATTAAACTCAAAAACAGCCTATGAATTAAGCTTACGTTATATTTTGGCGCCAAATAATATGATAATTATATTCGATTAAATATCAAATTATTACTAAATAAATCAAAAAGTATTACATGTAGTACAAAGACAGATTCTTTAATAAAATACTCATTATTTTTTATCTATAAATACATTCATTTAACAAAGCTTTACTTACTTTTGTTCATTCATAATCAATGGCATCAAAATGGCCTCCAATAATTCATGGAAGTCCTCTGGCAATGTTTGAAGCAGTCCATCTTCCTAATGAGGTTTGAAAAAATATTTTTCTTTCTTTTTGTATATTGCATACTATAAAACTTAATATTAGTCACTCACTTGCAGACTTTCGGAGAATTAGATCCTTTTTTTATTAGAAAATATTTTAAGCAATTGGGTGCTCAATGGAAATTGTATGATGGAGATGGAATTCCTCACCAAGTAGAGTTCAATATGTCAATTACCAAACCACTAATAACATATGGTTGGCCAAGAATTAGAAATTATTATAAATGGAATGGAAATCAAAGCCTTACATTTCACTACTATGGTCAAGATACTTTTCTTATGATCGTTTGTGAGTTTGAACAAAATGAGTGCCCATCTTCTTTTCCTCAATATCATAGTTTGAGTACAAATCTTGATGATTATCGTTCTTTCCTACTTGTGATAAAAGAATCTCATCTGAATTCTTCTAAATTGGTTAGTTCATAAATTATATTCTTTTAAGTATTATATCATTTAATAGTCATGGTTTGTCAGTACATATATACTAACAAATCAATTTTGTCAATCTTTAGGTTCTACCTCATGATTTTGGATACCACCTATCATTATCAGATTATAGAGAATTCATCCTATGCGGTCCTCATCATGAAAATGTCACATGCAAATTGACAAAAAATGATGAAAATGGTGTTGAGTTTACCTTTACAAAAGGATGGAAAAAATGGTGTAAACTCAATAACATTGTTGAAGGAAATATATTAGATTTTAATTGTAATGCATTTATGTATACAAATATTATTATCGTCAATAATATGTAATTTATTATGGCATATATCCTTATTCAGTATTTCTAAGATGTTATGAATATATTTATGAAAAATATTTGGTTTTTTTAAATACTATTATTGTTGAGTTTATTAATTTTCTAAAATGTAATGCATTATATGTTTAATTAAAATTTAACTAATATATATCATTGGTATAAAATTAATTTATAAAAAATTCAATAAAATGGCGGTACATCATATGTAGTAATTAAAAAATATGTGTCTGACAATTATATATACTACATAAATTTTTAGAATGACCTTATATTTGACATCTTTATTATGTAATGAAAATATGATTCCCATATTCGTGGGAGTAATAAAAATTTTAGGAAC
This sequence comes from Trifolium pratense, assembly GCF_020283565.1. Taxonomy (NCBI): domain Eukaryota; kingdom Viridiplantae; phylum Streptophyta; class Magnoliopsida; order Fabales; family Fabaceae; genus Trifolium; species Trifolium pratense. The sequence continues at coordinate 59,279,670 of NC_060062.1, read as the reverse complement.
TACATCTCCGTGTAGGGGTGCTCAAATCCAAATCAATGCAAACAAAAACCAAAAATTGATCCCAAACCGAACCAAATCACATACATATATTTTAATATTTATTTATCTTTTTATTAGTATATATATATATATTGCATTAACCTCTCTTTTTTTATTTTAAATTTTGTTAATACTATATGATAGTTTAATTTATTCTTTATTTTTTTTAATTTTTATAATTTTCAAATATAATTGGTAATTGTCATTCCAAAATATTAATCTTGAATATATTATATGTTATATTTTGTTGTCAAACTTGATATTTATTTTGCCAAAAATGTCAAACTATTACTTTTTAGCGATTTTTATAATATTTATATTTATTAAAAAAAATTACAATTTATAATTTGGATATCCAAAAACCGATCCAAATTACACCACCTAATATTGGATCGGATTTTTTTATTTGTCATCCAAAACCGAACCAAACCGCAAATGAATTTATTTTTTTATCGGATGAGTTTTTGCCTCAAAACCGAATCGCTAACACCCATATCTCCGTGTCTTTTCAAGAAGGATTTACTTTAAATGCACCGACGGTGTAAAATTATTTTACACCGTCCATAAATACCAATAATGTTTTCCACCGCATAACCCCACTTCAGCCAAGTTTCTTGATACCAACTAATAATCCGTCCCAAAATATAAACAAAAGGAGATCAACAAAAGTAAATATATCTGGTATAAATTTAAAAGAAAATACATCAAGTGTTATTGACAAATTTTTGCTTATATTTTGAGACGGAGGGAGTATTATTCAACATTTAATATTTATATGACCAAATAAACATTCCAAGAATTGTGGTCCTAATTAATTGAAAACGACATATATATTCGTGTATTGAGTATTATACCACATGAACAGTCACAAAATCTTTCTAAAGAGTTCTTTATTGCTTATACCACATCACAAACCGTTGTCTTTTCCCAACAAAAGGAATACTTTCCATATTCTTCTTTAACTTTATGAGATAAAAGCCAAAAAGCACTTTCCTTTTCAACATTTAACTATCATAACGCAAGAACCTTCTCCCCAGCCATTAGATCCGTCAAAACCTTATTCCCTATCAAACCAAAACCGTTCAGATTCAAATGGCATCTTCTTCAAAATGGTAATCAATTTGTACTTTCTCAAGTTTGAATCCTTTGTTCCTTTTATGTATTTGATCATGCATGCTTAATAACGTTTTTAAATCATCATGTTTTCCAGTTTATTATTTAAATTGATAAACTACTAAATTCATACAAATTAAGACTTCCATTGGTCATTGTTCTTAAGTTTTACGAAAATCGTAGCATATATGTGATATATAAGTTGAAATATTAAACCCCTGATTCTTTTGTAAGATAAATTGTTCAATTTGAATATATCTGAATATTTTACTAATAGGTGTTTATTTGAATTGTTTTTCCATCACCAAATTTACTGCTTTATAGACTGACTTTTAATCTATTTTTTTTTTTTGTAATTTTTGCTATTTTTTAGCACTACACCAAGAAATCCAAATGAAAGAATAAGCACTTTCGAAAGTGTTATTTATCCGACGGAGGTACGCCAGTCGTTAATTACTTATATTATCTATTGTAGATACTATTATTTTCGTATATTTTTATATGTTATACAAAAAATTTACCCCCCACATTATTAGGAATGATTCTGTCACTGATGATTATCAGACATTAATTTTTATGTTATATGAATCAATTTGTTTGTCAAGTTTTAAAATATATAATGTTTTTCAATATTAGGGACCAATTGACATTCCAATTAGTTTCTTCAATGATTGGAAATACGAATTGAACAAACAAAAGGAAAAGGAAGGGACAATTAGCAGTAATTCTGAATCAGTTAAGATTTATCTTAGTTTGAATGAAGATATTTGCTTCATGTTCTATGGCCAAGTTGTGGCTAAGAAGTTTGGTTTTCAGCACCCTACCAGAGTGCTTTTCGATTATAAAATCCATCGTAATGAATTCGCAATGACATACATTGAGACGATGGAGATTCCTGATAGGCCGACAACATTTGAAACAATTATCAGTCCTTTTCAGGTAAACCATGCCATTATATGCACTTTGATTTCAGTAACACATTCACATTATGCAGATTGTCTAATCATGGATTTTAACTTTAATTTCAGACAAAAATCTTAATTTCAACTGAGTTTCATGAACTTTGGAAAAGAGAGATTCATCGACTAAAGTATGGTAGGATTGTAGCAGGTCATCATTGGGCACATGTAACATTTGAAAAGGATGATACCAATTTCTATATGAATGGCAACAATGTTTCCGAAGTTTTTGGACTTGAAAAACCAATAAAGGTTCTTCTTGACTACAAAATTAAAAACAATGATTTTCATATGGCCTTTATAAGTGTGGTTGAGGATGCAGCACCTCAAGTCATGGTAATGCTTTTCATTGATCTTGCATTTCAAATTATCAATATTTCAGATAAAAAATAATGGTCTGTTACGAATATATATTTTTTCAGGAAGAAGCGGAGGAAGAGGATAATGGAGAAGATCATGTTCAAGAAGAAGGTGAACAGGTCACAGTTACATGGTATACAACGGTGACAAAGGCTTTGGCTAATCTTTCAAAGAAACAAGTGATGGTAATATTTCATACCATTGAAATTCTTTAATACTTAATTCGATTTACATTTCAAATGTGATGCCATTGAGACATTTTACCTGTTTGCACAATAAATAATAATATGTTTATATACCCTGAGATATATACTTTGATTGCGAACTATTCTATTTGTTTTTTGGATTCATACGATTTAGGCTTATCGTGCCTTCATTATTGCTTATTTTTTAACCTATGAAAAATATGGAGTTTAATCATATAGATTTAAGTTCAAAGTCAGTAAATGTGATAATTTTTGTATTATTATTGCAGCATTTTCCAAATCCAATTTCCAGAGGTGTCCTTGCCAATGTGAACAAGATTCAGCTAATATCGGATGACACACTTTTTGAAGCTGAGTGCCAAATTTATACTTCAGAAAGATCGCTGAAAACTGGCAAATATGAGAAGCACATTGGTAAAGGATGGTATGATTACGTTCGCCTTCACAGACCAAGGGCTGGAGATACTTTGAGGTTTGTCTTTTTTCCAGAAACAGATGAGCTTAATGTGAGGATTATACGTCGGAATATGCATCACAACTAGGACCGGTAATCTTTGTTGCTCTGCGACTTTATTCCAAAAGCCTATTTATTATCATATGATATCTTTTGTGTTGATCATGTTGAATCTGAACTTCTAATTATTTACCTAATGTATATGTGTACTAAGACTTAGTCAGAACAAATGTCATCTACTATAATATGTGTAAGCTGAATGTTGAACTTCATATCCTTTGCTTTGTAATATTACAACTATTATATTTTGCCGGAGTTTTATTTAAAGTTATTTTAGTCTGAATTACAGTAGATCATATGTAATGGATTATCAAGCTGAAATCTTGACAATATTCCCATCTATAATTTATGATAATTTTGTTTTGCAATTGACAGAAATATCATATTTCTCAAAAACCATATCAATATTCCCAAATTGTTAATTGGGGTATTGCGTAGATAATCCTACCCATTTAAATCATCCAGAAGTTAATTCCTGATATAGATACTGGTATTACTGATATAGATTAATATGATTATAGCTATATTAAACATGTAAAATCTGATAATCATGTAGTTACAAAAGTTTTCATAAGATAATGGAATATTTTTTGCAGATAAAAATTTAAAATTACCTGATCTACATCAACAAAACTTTGAATGATTCACATGAAATTTGTTTGGAAACATCTGGAATTTTGTTTGCCTTCAAATGGAAACTGTTTGCTAAATCACCTTAGTCAAACCTAGCCGTATTGTTATGTTGAAACGAAACAAATTGGATGTGGGTTTAGAAGGTTGGATATAGAGTTTGTCATGGGCCAACTTTGTCTTTGGCCCAAATTTATGGCTCAAATTGATGAAGCCTTTTATTGTATTATAATATATTATTTGTGTGACAATCAAATTGTATCAAAAAAATTCCCTCCAATTATTCAATCAACTCCTAAAAAATTGTTTTTCCCCGTACATCTACCCGATTTATGTTTGATTCATCTACCCAATTATGTTTGATTTTTGTTTCTTCAAACAAAATCTTATGTTTGTTTTTTATTATTTTTTTCCTTTATACGATTTTATCTATTAAACACCATAATTTTGGTTGTAGATATTCAGAGAGTTATACTTTTTTCCGTATCTAAATATGTACAAAAGCTAGGAATTTAATATTAATTTCTATAGCTTATATGAAGTTAAATTTCAATATATCAACCGCGCATATAAGGGTCCTCGCGATTCGATTTAGATCGATTTTTAAGTAAAATCTCATCCGATCCAAAATGAAATTTATTTGCAATTTAGTTCGGTTTTCAATAACAAATAAAGAAATCCGATCCAATCCAACATTATGCTATTTAATTTGGATCGGTTTTTGGATATTCACATTATAAATTGTGATTTTTTTTAATAAATATAAATATTAAGGTTGCAAATGAATAGTAATTTTTTTTGGATATCCACATTATAAATTGGAATTTTTTTAACAAATAATAGTTTTAAATTTTTGAGAAAATAAATATTAAGCTTGATGTAATATATAATATAATGAAAATTTAAATTTTAGAATGACAATAAGCAATTATTTTCGAAATGAATCCGAAATCCAATCAGATCCAGTGGTTTTCACAATAGAATATCCAAACATATCCAAAAAACTTCGATTTTTTGCAGTTTTCAGTTATTTTGGATCATTTTTCAGTTATTATTTAGATTTGTTTCGATTTTAGCACCCCTAACCACATATACTTTGATTGGCCAATAAATATAAATTAGTACGAATTAACCTCAAATGAGAAACTTCCATTTATTTACCATGATGAACATTCATTCTTAATGATTATTTGAGAAAATGGACAAACTTATAAACGCAAAATATATGCGCTTATATCCATAATTTCATTTCAATTAACAAAAATGATAGTTCGTTTCAACTATTTTTAACTACCTTCAATATTAATTAAAATGAATTTGAAAGTTCATAACTCAATTCATAACTACATTGAATTTTTTTACAGATACATTCAACATCATAACTGAAAAGCTATTTTATCCTTTTTGCGAATTCAATAGCATTATCCGATGATTACTTATACAATAAATAGCCAAACATCACGTCAAAGGCAACATCCTCATTATTACAAATATATAATAACTATCGATATTGGTTTAAGGAAATCACATATTTTCTAATGTTATTTATATTTTTTATTTTTATGTTTTTTTATGTTTTAATAAACAATTCATCTAATTTTTTCAACTTTGAGCTTGGCATATTTATTTGATATAACTAAACACCCACTTTAAAATTTGTATACAGGTACTCATATTATTTAATTTAAATATACTAACATTAAAAAAAACCAGGAAACAGTTTCATTGATTAACAATCATAAACTACAATCAACATCAACAACGAAAATAAAGGATAAACATCAACCCTACACATAATTACCACAAAGTCAAACCAAATTACACTTAGATAACCTACATTTTACTCTGCAGCCAACACCTTCAATCATTAAAATCTTCTTAACCTAAAATAGCAAACATTAATACCAAATTAACTTAAATACCATAATCAAAAGCCTACATCAAATCATATTTGCAAGCTCCCTTTTTTCAACAACAAGCAGCATCCAACATAATCAACTTTCTCACCTCAAATTTTAAAAACACGCACAACATTATTACCACAGTTAACAAGCGAAAAATTAAAGCATAGTTGATCACCAGCACGAAACCCATTTTTGCGACAAAAACCAAACCAACCGGGACCTAAGGCTGTCATCCAAAAAGGATTGTCTTGCTTTGCAACTTGCATTTCAGTCTTTGTTCCATTGTCACAACAAGCAGTTATCACATTCAAGTTTGAGTTTCTGACATAAATCTCAAAAGCATTCCATATGCTCTGTTTTACAATTAAAAACATCATCAGTAAATATTCAAAACAACTATCATCATATCAATGTTTGAAACTCATGAAAATTACATCTATTATAAAATACTCACCAGGTACGGATTGCTGATATTATCACGCGTAAGTTCAACTTGAAACCTCACAGAATTACCACGACTAACAGATCGGCTGTGATAATCTGGAATTTGATCTTCACTTTCAAATCTTCTTGAAGCCATAATACCAAAAAGTCCTTGACCATGATAGGCGAATTCGATCACTTCATTCTGATGTAAATCAAACACATCCCTCATATCTTTCCATCCATCTGTAACAAGAGGATGGACTTCATCTTTGTTGTATGTAACAACATGATGTTCAAATCGATAATCCATTATTTTCCACTGTGAAGGAAGTTCATCTCCAAATTGACGAATGAAATTTGGATCGACCTCTCCAAATTTCTATTTCAATTTTCAACAATAAATGCATATTTATCAACAAGATTGTGTTCGAAAAATTATCAACAGATCAATTCAAAACATAATTTCAGTTTTAACATATATGAAAAGATTATGTTCAAAATTTATGAACAAATCAAATCACAAGTTCATGAAAAAAACCCAAAAATTCGTATTACCTGCTTTGCAAAGAAGATGGTTGTAAAGCTTCCAAGAGGTTTGACATCGATGTAATCACAATAGTATGTCTCCATTAAATTTTGCAAGAACACAAGCCCAATAGAAACTATTTGGTGAGCAAAGCCTGTGAACCGAACTATGTTAATCTCAACTCAATAGTATTTTAAGCTTTTACATCAAAAAGAATCAATTAAAATACAAATATAATATTAGATTACATTATCCAAAATCTTATCCTACCCAACTACCACTATTTGTTATATCAAGCTCAAAATAATTGATACTTTCTCCTTCCCAATTTTATTGACACAGTTGACAATTGTTGATTGTAAATACATATTAATTTTAGCAATTTTAAAACTAATAGATAAAAAAAATATTACTATCAAACATGTTTAGTTCGTGTATCATATACATATTAATATAAGAATGTAACTTTTATATACCGACTATATTAAATCTTAATACATTCTATAAATATACCAACTATATTTTTAGTATTCTTATTATTATCAAGTTATACAAATTTGGACTCACCGTTATTAATCAACACGCCATTTCAAATTATACAAAAATTTCAGCCTAGACGGATATAATATTTGGTTTAATAACTTTTAAAATATAAAAGAACCGTCTTTTATTCTATACTATAATATAGGAATGTAATTGAAATTGACTGACTATATAAAATATTAACAGACTCTATAAATATTGGAGAGCCACACACGTGCTTTCTCGGCCTGTCTGTGTCCTTTTTATGTCCAAAAAAAAGGATATTGTGGATATTATGAAAAATCGACACAAAAAATATTTGTATTCTATTTTTATATACTATAGATAGTGTATTAAGTTGGTAATTATTCATACATTGTCAACCAATTTGCCACTTATTCAAATTTTTATGATTGAATTATTTTTTAAATTTTTAGTTAATATAAGTTGTGAAACTAAGTCAACAGTAAAATAGGTTTATTGAAAAGTACATCATAAACTCACATTACCTTTTTATATATTGTTGTAGATAACAACTATATTACCCTTCCTTATTACACATATTTGTACAACTATTTTACACAGCTAATGTTTATCAATTAAACTAATATTTTTTTAGGGAGCATATTTTCGTATTCAAATAATTATTTTTATTGGTAGAGTATATATATTACAATTTATTTTTGTCAAAATTCTTTTTAGTTAGACGTATACTTTATAAATACAATCGTAAAATCAATATATTTAGACTATCATATAACTAGCAATCCAAACAAATGCATTTAGTGCCTGCCAAAATCTAACTTATGTCCCCTATCCTTTTTATATATTGTTGAAAATATATATGCATCCATACTTCCATAACCGTAAAAACTAAACTTTTTTATATATAAAACAAAAATAGCTATCGAATATTTTTTGTTCTAATATCGAAAATATTTTTTCTCATACTCCGTCTATTTTTTATTCTAAAATTCATTTTATTATATATGTATTTGTTCTATAATATAGAACAAAAACATTAGTCTATAATTTTCACCAAATACATAAATTTTTCAATAAATCTGAAAAAATTATTTTTGATTCTTATTGTAAATGGAAATAGTATATAAGTATTGAGTCAATATTGTGGGACCAATCACTTATTGGCAAAATCTATACTTCTCAATCATTCTAACTTTCTAACTTTACCATTAACATATACAAGACTGAGTTATCTTCCTCTGTATCCAAACAAAATCTGTCTTCCTTCGCCTGCTGCCATTCCATCTGGTAAAATTGCTTTTGACAATTCACCAACCATCCAGATCTGCAATGGAACCATCTTCAAGCAGGTAAAAAGCTCAACTTCTTCAACTAATTTACCTTTCCAACGGATCATAATATTCAATTGCATGCTTCAAATACTTCGAAATTTGTGGTCTTTTTCAATCAAATATGTTTTAAAGCATTTGTTTTTATATGTTCTATATGAAAATCTTCAAAAATATAGTCCTCATTTGCAACTGATCCATATGTTGTATTAATTTTATAAAAATTGTATCTTATGTTTTCGATTAATTATAGTTGAATATATCTTGCTGTCAAACCATTTGAACTAACGATGAAAAATTACTTATATCAGAACTGATAACCAAAGGAACAACAAATTTGAAACAATCATTTGTCCTGATGAGGTATACGATTTAATTTATATACTTTAGTTTTGATATTTTGAAGTATGTTTTTAAACAATCATTTAAAAATCATCAATCCTTTAATCTTTAGGACAAAATTGAAATACCAAGGAGTTTCTTTGAGGAATGGAAACATGAACTCCTCAGAAACCAACATGCCAAGATAACTACAAATGATAAATCATCAGTAATACATTTATGTTTGACCGATGAGGAAGGTTTCATATATTGTGAGCGTATGGTAGCTGAAAAGTTTGGTTTCCAAAAACCAACTAAAGTGATTATGGATTATAAAATTAGTAAAAATGAGTTCCAAATGACGGTGATTGGAACTATCGATAATAGTAATCGGCCAACATTATTCGAAACTATCATCAATCCATCTGAGGTACATTGCAATTCTTTATAAACTGTTTTTATATTCGTTGATGTTATGGAAAAAAATTATATTCATAACTAATATTTTTTCAAATTTAGAGCAACATTCACATCCCAATTGACTTCTATCAACAATGGGAAAGGGAATTGAATCGACTTAACTATGGTTGGATTGTGTGGAACGATACATCAGTACCTGTGCATTTTCAATTCAAAGACACTGATAAAGTTATGTTTGGAAATGATGTTTGCTATACATTTGGATTGGAAAGACCAACAAAAGTGCGTCTAGAGTATACAGTTACAAACAATCAGTTTTCATTGACTTTCATTGAATCATTTGATGATCAATCACATGCATCCACTGAAGTTTTTGAAGAAGGCTTAACTGATGATGAATCTGATGAGGGAACCATAATCTTGGTAATGTACATTCGTAATATTTCATTTAAATTCGTTACCAATTTAAATCTGTTTGCAAAATAAATATTCTGATACATACTGTTTATTTGAAGGACAATGTTGAAGAAGTTGAGGATGCTGATGAGCCTCAAAATGATGTCATAAATCCAAACAATCAACAGGCTGTAGATGCTGATGAAGAACCAATTGAATGGAATAAAATAGTTACCACATCAATGGCAAAACTTTCAAAAAACCAAGTTCTGGTAATGCCTAGAATTTATTTATTGTTTATTGTTATTAAATCATGATTATTGAAAATAACTTCCTACTAAGTCTTATAAAGTACTTTGAATATAACAGCACTTTCCAAATGCTCTTTCAAGAGGTGTACTTTCACAAGCAACCTTTGTTGACTTGATATCGGAAGATATAGATTTTCATTATCGATGCCCTATTCATACTTCGACCAGATCACAGAATATGGGAGCATTTATTGGCGACGACTGGTTTGCTTATATGCTTACTCAAAGGCCAAGACCCGGTGACACCTTGATATTAGAGCTATTTCCGGATACATTTCAACTCTTTGTTACTATTCAACGTCGCAATTAAAGTGACATCATGAGGATAAATAACAATTTATGCTTTTGTTGTACTGCATTTTATAAATCATCAAACTTTTTGATCAATATGTAAATTATGTATTTCCAATCTCTAGTTTCATTTTGAAACTTATTACGTTATATGAATGTGTACTCTAATTGGGTAATATCATGATATGTTGTATGATAACCAATGTTTTGTGAATGTATGATATATTAGCATATCAATTTCTAACTATTCTTTGCCATAACTTAAAAAAAATTAGACAGGTAACCCTCCTCTTCAAAACAATAAAATTATTCAAAATTTTTGCCAACTACTTATTAGTGTTGTTGGTTTATCTTGATACAAGTCAATAAAACAAAAATTGAATAACACTTTCATAGGATAATTGAATTTATAAATTCTCATGTAGATCAAAAACATATTTAATCTATTTGCATTCATTTGTAATAATAGAATGCGTTTCATCTTTGTTTTATATAACAAAATGATTTCAATTCGATAATACATTTTTTCCCATTATTCCAAATTTACATGTGCAAATTCAACATATGAAAAAATGATACACCTCTCCTAATTTCTAATTAAATATTCAGCAATAAATAAATAACTTTTCGACATACGATTTCAAATTTTACAAAAACTTTCGGCAACACGGAAATAATATTTAGTTTAATCGATTTTAAAATTATAATTACACTTTATTTATTGTACAACATAGGACATATATTTTGTAGTCATATTTTTGGGTATAGTCCATATTTTCATATTAAATAAACCCTTCTTATTTTATTTTTTTTTACATCTTTTTTTGGCCCAATTATGAGACCCATTTGGCCCAATTAAAACCTCAAATTACCAACTCCACTTCCATGTTACCATTGCATAAGGAAAAACGGCTGCTGCACAAGCTCCATCAGGAAAAACGAGTTTTGCACCTCCATCAGCTGAGGTTTTCTTCCTCCTTCTTGCTTAATACGATTTTTTCATAGGATTTCCAATTTTTGTTTTCGCTTCTTCCTTAATAAACCATTTTTATACTTCAACTTACCATTATTATGAATTAATTAATCCTTCAACAATCATGTTTCTTTGATTATTAATATTAATTTTCTTTATTTTTCTTGACTGATTTTGTAAATCATCATATAGGATACAAATGGATTCATCAGATAACAGGTATACTTCGATTTTCCTTTGCTTTCTTATTAAATCAACTTATTTTTTAAACGAATTCATCCAATTTTTTTTCATATTACTCCTGGGAATTAACATAATATTATGAACCCTAATTGGAAAACATATTACATCATTTCTTTTACTGATATTGTTTACTCCTCGATTCTATTACATATCAATTTGATTTATCCAGATTTCATTATGCTTCAAATTTTTCAATGTCATATTGATAATTAAACTTATATTAATTTCATAATTGATGAGCTGATACGGTTTAAAACAATTTTTTTTTATATAGTGATATTAAAATTGATGAACTGGAAGCAGAATATGGAAAATTTCTTGATGAAATTGCAAAAACCTATGACAATTATGATGGACAGGGATCATCTATAAATGATGAGAACATTTCACATACTGAAAATAACATAAATCAGTGTACTGATAATGTTTACATTCAAGTTTTCGGTGCTTATACAGTTTCCGGCCAACTGACTGAATCATATGTTTTTGAATTGACTCTTTGTGACCTGAACAATGCTACAAAGACTCAATTTGTAAGTTGTAATTCAAGCTAATGTTTATTTGTTTCATTTATTCTTCAACTGCAATGTTATTTATACTGTCTTATTCTGATAAATAATCTTACTTTTTGTAGACATTACCTTCTGAATTTAGCGATTATGTAAGGCGATACAATTTTCAAAAGCTGATTCTGAATGTACCAAACAAAGATATTTCAATAGTTCACTTGAAATATCCGAACAATCCTTCAGAGAATGTCAAGATTGCCAGAGGATGGAAAAATTTCTGTTTTGACAACAATATTAAATTGGGAGATAGAATAAGTTTTGAATTCAAACACATAAGCTTGAATGTTTGTCAGTTTTCCATAATTTAGACTAAGTATTATGTTATTTCCTAAGTTATTTATCTTCCGATATAATGATGTAATGAATTTGATGTTAAGTTTTTATTTTTTAACTATTGTCGAAAATATACATTGTGTCGATTAATTATAAGGCAATCTTTTAAATCAATTGATTATTCTATTTATCATAAAATTTTATTTCTTTCGCAACGCGCCGAAGGCGCGTGCAACGCGCCGTTGAACCCTTACGACCTAACGTACTGACGCAATATAACGCGCCGAAGGCGCGTCCCGTGCGTATGCACGGGTATGTACCTAGTAAATTTAAGAAAAGAAGATACCACCAAAAAACCGAGATTGCCCTTTTGGCATTTTTTTTTTCCGTTTTTGTTACTACTAAAAATAAGGGCAATATTGGTATTAGATGACTCAAATTTTCTCATTGTCCTTCACTGATTACTCTAACACTTTTTTGGTACAAGAGCAAAACTTTGACCAATATTGGAATTTCACAAAAGAAAATTCACACTACCCAACATAATATTTCATCTCCCAACAACTCATTCACTTTAATTTGAATTTCAAATTTTAGATTTTTCAATCCTATCTTTTCTCTTTCATACTCAAATCTCTCTTTCTTCTAATTTCTCATTTGTTTTTGCCCTGTCTCACCTTTCCACGCTCAAACAGAGATGAGAAAGAAAACAACAATGGCTGAAGAAGGGAGAAAGAAGAAGATTCATAGCAGAAAAAGAATATCAGGAAGAAAGAAGAATGTAACATGGGTTAGTGATTTTCTCTATAATTTTTTCTTTATTGAAGACATTTTTTTCTTTATTGTTTTCAAAACATTCCTTACTTTATCGTGAAATTATCTACTACTACAAAATCTTCTTATTTGTTTCCGTTGGAATTTACTTACCTAGCAATTTTATGTTGTCATGTTTCAGTTTTATGAATACACACCATGTGTTTGACAAAATGTTCATTCTAGGTATTTGATTTTTCTTTCTTTTTTATTGTTCAATTTTTCAATCAGAACTTAGAAAAGGGTTATCAAACATAGTTTAGTTGTTGTTCTTCTTCTTTATTTATTTTATTTTTCTGTTTTGTTTATTTATTTTACTCATCACTTTCATTTTCTATATGCACACCATGTGTTTGATTAAATGTTGTTGTGACTTCCCATCAACATTAGAAGCTATGGTGCAAAAAGATGATTTTATTTTACCATTTTAATTGTATATTTACCTAACCATTCATTCTATCTTTGTAAAAAAAAAATCTGCAAAATTGATTTACTAGGTAAGGTTTGTTTCTCTCCCTTTCATTCATTCTTCTTTCCTTTGTCATTTTAAACCTTGAAAATTTAACTTTTCATTTTTTTTGGAATGAAGTTTGCGCAAATGGAGCTAAAGAAGATAAGAGATTCTTTTACATATGCATTTTTGTTCAACATTTAACCAAACTTTGCTTTTAATGCAGGTTCTTTATATACATATTTTCTCCAATATGACATTAACAAAAAAAAAAATTATGTCTATGAAGTTGAATCTTGGTAGCTCTCCATGGAAAGTGAGTTACAAAAGGTAAAATATGATTATCTTTCTCATAATCAACTATGATACATACAAGTTCTTGGTAGCTTTTCCTTTATTGTGTCCATACTGATCATTTTTCTTATCTACATCTTTAACCCAAATGTTACCTTTTAATGCTTAGTTATGTCCATAATTAATTATAAGTATGGACACTGATATGGTACCTTTCCCGGATGTTCCAATTTCTTTTTCTACATCTAAAGGGTGGATATGTCTTTCCAACTCTAATTTTTGCAACTACAAAACATCTCACAAATTTTACCAATTGGTCACAAGGGTTTTTCTATCACGATGTTTTATGATAAAGACAATAAATTTATCCAAAGGTTACGGCGACTTGCAACCATGAAATGAGATACTCGTGACGTGAGGCTTCATATTAAACAACATAATGAGTAGAACTCTGCCTATGGCTTTAATAAAATAAACTTATCATTAGTACAGTTTTCTATTAAAAAACTAATCAATTTATACAAACAACTTTAATCGATTATGAAACTTAAAATCTAACCTAAATTCAAAATACTAAAAAATTTCACTAAAATCAAAATGATGAACACTTATTTGTGGGTTAAATATTAAGTCACTTTAATGTAGGGTTTAGAAATGCGTTTAGACTGAAAAACCTCTCTTGTATTTTGCACAAAAACATAATTGGAAACATGTGGTTCATTTTTATTTTATTTTATTTAATGCGTGGTTCTATTTTTGCAACATACAAGTATATTTTGAAAAATGTTCTTCGAAGAGGAATATACACGGCCGCTTGAATCTTTTGTTCCCAACATGTTCTCCGAAAGCAATTAATCAATAACAGTTAAATGTCGATAAAAACTTGATACCTATAATATAATAAAAGAAATATGAAAATTACATGGACAATATAAACAAAAACAATCTCTATAAATACATACATTCATTTTATTGTTTTAATATTTTTTGGCCCTTATTATCTCCAATAGTTTATGTAGATAGTCTAGTAGGAGCTCTTATTAAAACACAAAACATGCTAATCAAGTTTTTCCGCCAAATTAGTCCGCCTAAACTAAGGACAATGTTGTAATTTTGCCTACTAATCACTTTTCACTCTAGCCTCATGCCTCTTCTACTGCACCGCTTCGTTTTCATCATTAATCATTTGAACACAACACAATTAGTGTGCCCTTCATTTTTCAGACATTGTATACCTTTCCAAAGTCAAGTTTTATTTTTACTATTCAATAATGCTAGCAACACACTCATTTGAACACACTCATAAAAAAAATGTGGACCCATATAATTTTTATGGGACCCATATAAATTTTAACCAATAGAAGAGAGTGTGTTAGAGTGTGTTTATTAAAGAGTGTGTTGCTAGCACTCCTCTTTACTATTAACTGATTTATTATCTCTCTTTTACATATTAACTAGTTAAAAACCCGTGCGTGCGCACGGGACGCGCCTTCGGCGCGTTATATTTCGTTGGTGCGTTAGGTCGTAAGGGTTGTACGGCGCGTTCCACGCGCCTTTGGCGCGTGATGTAGTTGGTTAAAAAAATATTTTTTTTTTTATAAAAAGAACAATTAATTGGATTTGGCATAATAGTATAATCCATTAATAAGTTAAGATAAAATTCATTACAACCTTATGACGGAATATGAAATACTAAGAAAATAACATAATTTGTCTTAAAATAAATCATTTCATAAAGTTGCTTAGTGATGTAGCATAAAACTTAGTCTAAACTACGGAAACCTGACAAACATTTAAGGTGATATCTTTGAATTCAAAACTTAATCTATCTCCTAATTTAATATTGTTGTCGAAGCAGAAATTTTTCCATCCTCTGGCAATCTTGACATTCTCTAAATGATTTTCCGGAATTTGTAAGTGAACAATTGAACTGCTCTTGTTTAGTACTTCCAGAACCAACTTATGAAAATTGTATTGCCTTACATAATTGCTAAATTCAGAAGGTAATGTCTACAAAAAGTAATAATAGTTATTAGAATAAGACATTATAAACAATATGGTAGTAAGGAAAGGAAAGAAAGACATAAAATTTAACTTGAATAAGAACTTACAAATCCAGTTTTTTTAGCCTTGTTTAATTGACCAAGAGTCAATTCAAAAATATATATTTTAGTGAATTGACCGGTAATTGACAATCTACCCAATGATTGACCGAACACATTATCAGTACACTGTGATATGTTCTTATCAATATGTGATATGTCTTCATCAGTTTCATTTGTAGATTGACCATCGTAATTATCATAGTTTTTTGCATAGTCATCCAGAAATCTTCCATATTCTGCTTCCAATTGATCAATTCCAGAATCACTATATAAAAACATTTATTTAGATGAACTTTCATACATTCATACGGTTATTAAGGAAGAATATATACACATACACAGGTAATTTGGAAAATCAAATTGTGATTAATGAAATTCATATTCAATAGATTCAAAACAAATAAATTTATAACAATATGAGTCTATGAATTGATCTAATATTTTTCCAATTAGGGTTTGTAATATGATATTTATCCCCAGGATTAAAAAAAATAAAAATTCTGGGATTGATTCGTTTAAATTTTTTTGTGTAATAATAAGAAGGCAAGGCAAAGGAAAATCGATGTATACCTGTTATTTGACGAATCCATTTGTTCCCTATATGATGATTCAGAACAATCAGTCATAAAATAAAGTCAATTGATAGTAATTATCAAAGAAACATGATTGTTGAAGGTTTAGATAGGTTAGGATACATAGTAAAGAATGGATAATAAAACCAAATTTAGTGATATGTATAAGAATAGGAAGAAATAAGAAATCGTATTGAGTAAGAAGGGGGAGAAACTTACTTGATTGAGTGCAGCCGTTTTAGGTCAGATTTTTGCTAAGATGAAGGTGGAGTAGGTGTTGTGGTGTTTAATTGGGCTAAATGGGTCATAGAATTGGGCCAAAAAAATATCTATAAAAAACATAAATAAAAAGGCTTATTTGAATATCAATATATGCCCTATAGCCAAAGTTGGCCCATTACAAAGCCATGATCCGAATTATGAAACCCATATCTAATTATTGTGATTTGAACATAAAACACGGATAGGTTTACAAAGGTCAGCTGTGAAAAATTTTCCATCTCTATGGATCCAAATTTCCAGACGTTGAAAGAACAATTTCGTTTTAGAATCTTACCAAAGTGTCTTGATCCAGATCAGGTAATTATCAATGTTTACCTGAAGGAAAAAAAAAATAAGTTTTCCTCTTTGGTATTTTTGAAATATATGATTCTGAGAGTTTATATGCCTAAATCTAGTTGTAGGAATGTTAATCTACATAAGTAATATCTCTTGTGTTAATTATTCTTCTAATTGTATCTTATACATATTTTATTTGAATTTTGTTGACGGGGAAGATATTCAATCACCCAGAGTTTGGGATATTGTCATCAGCTCCTACCATTTTCGACACAGAGCATCATTGGTAATACAAATAACCAAAGAATCGTTATTGTTATGGTATGGGAGAATTTGGTTATTAATGTCAATTGTGAAATAAATTCATCAAAATTGAGTAGCAATGACAGATATATATGCGATGGGGAGAATGCATTTATCGATACAGGTAATATAAATGTTGTTCAGAAACTTTGTTTCACCATTTTAGATCTACTTATTTTTTTGAAGTTTTGAAAAATTAATTAACATGTATAAGCCTATTCTGAATCAATGTTTAAATTTGACTACATTATAAGACAAAGTATTGTTTTGTTATCTTTTGATTTGTATGTCATATAATTTATATTTTAAGAACAATATTTGTAATATTAATCTTAGTCAAATGTATGCAACAATAAAAGATAGAATATTATGTTTCCATAATGAAGGCTCAAGCACTTTAATTAAAAGACCCGCAAAATATAATATCTGTCATATTACAAAGGAAAGGATATTGACTTAAACATTAATCTAACACAGATTATGTAACGACCCAATCTTCAAATTATTAATTTTAATGCGTTAAAATATTTTATTTGACGTGGCATTTTAAATAAGTTAATAACTAGAGTTATTTGTCGAGTACTTTAGTTATTAAGCGATAGTGAGAGTTATCGTGTTATTGGGCCAAGCCAATGGGCTTGAGGCCCAATGGGCCTTGTGAGGTGTGTGTGTGGCGCCCTTATGGCCATGAAGCAAGGGAGAGAAATTCATTTTTCTCATAGTTCTTGTGTTTAGAGTTGAAGAGAAGAGTTGAGAGCTTGGGCAAGAAGAAAAGCTAGAGATTCAAGATCTTCGTCGAGTTTTCTTCGAATCCAGGTATGAGAGTAGTTTCCTTAATCGTGGGTGATCCGAGGAAGGGGAGAATGTCGATTTCTCCTCACCCGAACTTCCTCCACCCCATTTTCGTTTTGGTTTGGGAGAGTTAATCTTCGAGAAAGTGAAACCCAATGTTAGTAACATGTTCAATATACTTCTACCACGTAGTGTGAGCGAAATCATGGGTTAAATAATGAGAATTTGTATGTTTTGAGTGATTATATGTGTTCTTGAGCTTTTAGACTCATAAATGTTAAATCCTTGCTTTTTCGATGTTAACGATGTAGATCGGGAAAACTAGCCGTCCTTTTATGCTTAAACATGTTTGTTGCACTTGTATGTGAACTCATTTGGGATTTATAACATGAAAATGGGATTTTTGGGTGATTTTGAGTGAAAAATCATTTTCTGGAAACTCAAGAACAAATGTTCTTCTGGTGTGGTTCGCTACCTGCTCGCTACAGCGAACGTGTTCGCCAGATGCTCGCTACAGCGAACGTGTTCGCCAGATGCTCGCTACAGCGAACGTGTTCGCCAGATGCTCGCCAACTGCTCGCCAGTTGAGGTTTTGTGTCTGTTTGCGTTCGCTACCTGTTCGCTACCTGTTCGCTACAGCGAACAGCTCTGTAACAGGATTATTTTGCTGATGTTTTGTTAGTGGAATTATGCACTTATAACATGTAATTGTGATATTCTAACATACAATTAGGTGCTTTTAGCTATGATTAATTGTATGATGATGAGATATGATAAAGGAAGTGATTAATGAAGAATATTAGGATAATTGTTTATTCTAATAATGAAGAATGTTGGATATTATTCCACATTGTAAAGGAAGAAGCTTAATGCTATTAATTGTGAGTTGATTCATGAAACATATACATGCATTCATGAATTAAATAGGATATTGGTTATTCCAATAAAGAAGTATATCGGATTATATTTATCCGATAAAGAAGGATATTAGAGGTGAGATACTCTAATAAAGAAGATGGTACCACATGCATTAGAAATGTCTAGGGTGACATTCATGAAGTTGAAGCATTAGAGTTGCATTAGGCTATGTGTGCATTTGATGATAAATGATATGTGACACATGTTTGGCTATTGTGGTATTTGCTAATTGATACTTGATAGTTGGTATTCGATTAAGTGTTTTTGAGAACTTCTAATTGGATTATAGATGTGAATATATGTATATGTATATGTATAATTGTGAGGCACGCTTATGTTGTTGAAGAAGTGTTTAAGTATCGATTTACTTGCACTTGTATTTTGATTATGTGATCTAACTCTCATGTTTTGTGTTATGTGCTGGACCGTTGGGGGTTCAGGTTCTCAGGTTGAGGATCCCGATCAGAGTTAGAGGGCGTCGCTCGTGCTTGGAGTAGCACACTTTTTGGTGAGGAGTTAGCGTAGACTACTCCTTAGATATATATTATATATCTTTTTGATGGGTTGTATAGTATTGCTCTGGTTAGGTTTTACCGGGTCGGGTTATTCGTTTGGATTGTATTGAGCCCGTGATGGCATATTTAACTTTGCTATTCCTAATCTTTTGGGTTGTAAACATAATATCCTTTGTTGATATGGCCTAGAGCCTAAGGATATTGTGTGAACAATTATGACTGTTGTATGATAAGCACTATATTAATTATTCGCTTTTAATTCCGCTGTGCTAGCATGATTTTAAATTATGCCGTGGTTTGTATTATTAACATGTGACGCCTAGATTTTCTTAAGTGTTTTATTTATTTATATTTAATAAATTCGCGTTAAGGGGTTTGGGTGTTACAGATTATAGTAGCTGACATTTGTCCTTACTGAGTCTTAATATACATATAAATTCATTAAAGCTTTTGCAATTAATCATCATGAAACATAGCATAAGATGAGAAAGATGGGTCTGTTATAAATTGAAGGAGCAAGAAAGATTACCGCTCCTAATCCCGATTCATATTAAAACGTTCCAGCCTCACATATAGCTCTGGTCTTTCTGGATACAGCACAAACAGCAAATTATCCCCAATCCTTGGCCTGTGAAGGCGCACATATTCATACCATCCTCTGCCAATATGCTTTTCAAATTTTCCAGTTTTCAGCGATCTTTCAGAAGTATGAATTTTGCATGGAATTTCAAAATCACTGTCTTCTGCTATTAGCTGAATCTGGTTGGTATTGGCTAGCACTCCCCTTGAAATAGGATTTGGGAAGTGCTGCAATAATAACAAAAAAAATTAACAGAATAGCTGGCAATCAAACTTTACATCATACATGAGACAATTTACATTGCAACTTAGAAAATCAAAACCATATATTTATTTGTTCTCCAAATTGATCAAATGTAGTAATTCTAGATTAATCAAAATCTAATTGTAATGAATTAATAAAGAAATTGAATGTTATAAAAATTTACCAGCACTTGTTTCTTTGAAAGATTAGAAATGGCCTTTGTTACTGTTGTATTCCATGTAACTGTTAGATCATCCTGTTCTTGTCCAGCATCATCTTCTTCGTGTTGGTCTTCCTCCATTTCATTCTGAAAATATAGATATTTGTAAAAAGAACATCAATTGTTATCTGAAAATTGTATGTTTCTAAATTTAACACCAATAAAAATCATTACCTGGACTTCCGTTGCTCCATCTGATTCATTCCCATCTGATTCATTTGCTAAAACCTCTGTTTGGTTAGAGTGTTCCACATCCTCAATATAACTTACAAAGGTCATGTGAAAATCATTGTTGGTAATCTGATAATCAACGAGGACCCTTATTGGTTTTCAATTCCAAAAACTTCAGTAATCTGGTTCCCATGCATAAAGTACTCTGTACCATGCATTTCAAAATTGACTTGTGCCCATAGTTTTTCTGCTACAATCCTGCCGTAGCTCAATCGATTCAATTCCCTTTTCCAAAGTTCATGGAATTCAGATGGAATTTGAATTTTGGACTGCATTTGAAGGTAAAATAACATTATTAGCAATAATTGGTTCTTTTTATGGTATAAAACAGTCATATAAAGCAAAAGTATAGTATAGAACAATATACCCTGAAAGGACTGATCACAGTTTCAAATGTGGTTGGTCTTTCTCCAATCTCCATTGTTTGAATGCATGTCATCTCAAATTCGTTACGGGCGATCTTATAATCAAACATTACTCTGGTAGGATGTTGAAATCCAAATTTTTTAGCTACTAACTGCCCATAGAACATGAATGATATGTCTTCATTCAAACTCAGTCTGATTTTCACTGATCCAGAATTTGTCGTAATGATGGCATCCTTATGATTATTCAGTTCACATTTCCAATCATTAAAAAAATCCATTGGAATATTGATTGGTCCCTAAATTGGAAAAACATTATATGTTTTAATACTTGACATTTAATATAAGGGAAAAATTAAAGTATTTGTATAATGATTTCAAAATTATGGGTTGAATTTGAAAATAATAATTTATGTATCTATACACATAGATAAAAACTACTAAACTATTATAATTCAAAAAAACAATTTATGTATCTATAGAACTTGAAAATCATAAATCTTACAGTATAATGTAAAATTTCCACAAATATTTGGATTTATTACAGTATAATATTTCCATTGATTTTGACTCTTCTTATGTTTCTATACACATAGATAAAAATTACTAATTATAATAATATTCATCTATATAAACATAGTGAAAAAAATACAAAACATTATATAGTCACGAACCTCATTCGGATAAATGATACTCTCGAAAGTGCTGTTTCGTTGATCTCCATTGATTTGTGTAGTCCTAAAACGTATCAGAAATTTAAAAAAAAAATTGAGAAAAAAAGTCAGATATATCAGGGTTTAAAATTATAAACTTTTATATACCAAATCCTACGGCTAAAGTTACGAATAATGAGCAATGTAAGTATTAATTGAAATCGATTTCGCAATTGATCAATATATATGTTAATCTGGAAATTATGATTATCGAAACCGTTTATCAAACATGCATGAACAAAAAGAACAAAAAAGAAAAGATTTAAAAACGATTGAAACTGCAAAAAGGTCGAAATCTTTACCCATTTGAGGAAGACGCCATCTTGAATCTGAACGGTTTTGGTTTGATAGTGAAGGAGGTTGTTGCAATCTAATGGCTGGGGAAACTTAGAATTGTTGTTGTAAAGTACTTTGGTTGAAAGGGAAAGTATATGTTGGAAAAGGAAAGTTACAACGGTTTTGTCTTATTGTTGGGTAAAGTCCAAGAAGGATATGGAAAGTTCTTTTTGTCTATTGTTTTTCAATTGTCGTGTTGTCATTTTTAGTAATGGATAAAATATGAATTAGATATAAATTGTGACTGTTCATTTTGGTATTCCTTATAAATTGTGACTGTTCATTTCGTACCCCTATATACACGGTTGATTTATTGAAGATGATTCAATTTGGGCCATAAATTTGAGCCAAAGATAAAGTTGGTCCATGAGAAACCTTATATCCAACCTTGTAAACCCATTTCCAATGTGTTGCATTTCAAATTTAAGATATTTGTGAATATTTTTCTATATACTAAGGCTTTTAAGATTAATAATATAAAATAATATTTTAAAATTCTTTACTTGTTTTGTAGTGTTGGTATTTCTTAAAATTTATGTAATATATATATTGGAATATTTTTTGAACTAAATGAAAAAAGTCGAATTAGCTTAAAAGTAGCACAAAAATTTTGGTATATTTATTGGTTTATTTATTATATAAAATTTTTATTAAATTATTCCTTAACCCTATAAAAATTTAAAGTAGTAGTTAAGGTTTAGAGAGTTTCATATATCTAAATGTACTAACATATTAAAAAATTAATAAACTCAACAATAATGGTATTAAAAAATACCAAATATTTTTCATAAATATATTCATAACATCTTAGAAATTATGAAAAAATATATATATATGCCATAATAAATTACATATTACTGACGATAATAATATTTGTATACATAAATGCATCACAGTTAAAATCTAATATATTTCCTTCAACAATGTTATTGAGTTTACACCATTTGTTCCATCCTTTTGTAAAGGTAAACTCAACTCCATTTTCACCATTTTTTGTGAATTTTCACGTCACATTTTCATGATGAGCACCGCATACGATGAATTCTGTAAAAACTGATAATGATAGGTGGAATCCAAAATCATGAGGTAGAACCTAAAGATTGACAAAATTGAATTGTTAGTATATATGTACTGAGAAAACATGGCTATTAAAGGTAAAAGTTGTTAAAAAGGAAAAAATTTATGAACTAACCAATTTAGAGGAATTAAGATGGGATTCCTTTATCACAAGTAGGAAAGAGCGATAATCATCAAGATTTGTACTCAAACTATGATATTGAGGAAAAGAAGATGGAGACTCATTTTGTTCAAACTCACAAACAATCATAAGAAAAGTATTTTGACCATAGTAGTGAAATGTAAGTCTTTGATTTCCATTCCATTTATAATAATTTCTAATCCTTGGCCAACCAAAAGTTATTAGTGGTTTGGTAGTTGACATATTGAACTCTACTTGGTGAGGAATTCCATCTCCATCATACAATTTCCATTGATTACCAAGTTCCTTAGAATATTTTCTAATAAAAAAATGATCTAATTCTCCAAAAGTCTGCAAGTGATTGACTCATGTTAAGTTATATAGTATGGAATATTCAAAAACGAAGAAAAGTTTTTTCTCATACCTCATTAGGAAGATGGACAGCTTCAAACATCGCTAGAGGACTTCCACGAATTAGAGGAGGCCATTTTGATGCCATTGATAATGAAGTAAGAAAAGTAAGTAAAGCTTTGTTAAATGCATGTATTTATAGATAAAAAATAATGACTATTTTATAAAAGAATATTTTATTGTACTACTTGCAATTAACTTTTAGATATTATTAATTTTTTTTGTAATGATATAATATTTGATTTAATTTAATAATCGTATTTTTTGGTGTGATAATCTAAAGTGAGCTTAATTTAAAGTGTATTTTTGTCCACAATTAATACACAAAGCCACACACATGTATATATACATATAGAATTAAAATAGAAGGTATAGATATAGAATAAATTGTATTTAAATATTTGTTGGTTTGCAAAAGGTAGATTCTTCAAAAATTTGTTCACGTGAGAGATGTAAGTAGATTCTTGGTCATTGTGATGTATCCAAAAGGTAGATTGATTCACTTAAGCAAGTACAAATCATGAAGTGAAAAAAATTGTGCATGAGTCCAAAATCGTACTGCATGATCTTTAGTCAAAACATGCAAAGATATTATAGATTAATAAAAAATGACCTGTTTTAACAATTGCATGATCCTAAACATAACATAATATTGGTTTATTATTTTGAGAGACGAATTATGCTAATGCGACGATGAATCACTTAGACAAATTATCTACTGAATATGAATATACGAAATTGAATTTTGAACAAAAATTTGTAATTTTTATTGTTTTTACGTGTCTAAAGTACATATCAAATGATTTTAAATTTTTCTTAGGAATGTATTTTCCAAAATATTTAAAAATTTGTACTATAAAATTCGTAAGACACGTTCCGAATTTTTTGACCAAGGGTAAAAATGGAATATATATATGGGTTTGGTGATAAAGTCGTTAGTGGGATGAGAAACTTTTAAAGGGCGATTTTTTATTGGGCTGATTAATTATATTAACATAAGTAAAAAACAATACACATAATAAATTGTTGACAGCATTGATTAAACTTAAATAAAATAAAAATAAAATACAATGCGATAAATTGAAAGTAGTGAGTTATAATTTAAAGGTACATAGATTAAAAAAAAAAGCGGATAGTAGATTTGTCACATTTGTTGTTGTAACAGTTCATCCAGTCACCCACCCAATTTGTAGACTTTGCAGTTTCCATTTAAATTTGATAGATCGAATTTGAAACGAACGATGTCCCCAATTTTGAAATATTGACTTGCAGCGAATTTGTTCCATGAGTTTCCTAATGAAGTGTTTTTTGAATCATGAAAATCATTAACTGAGCAATCCTCTTTAAACCCATTATCTCCTATGAGTAAAAGAAAGTACAACATATGTTCTCTTAAGAAGTTTGCAAAGTTGTATTGCAATTTCTGCGGATGAAAATAAGAACACAAATTAGATTGTGTCAAATTGTTAGGTTTTTTATAATAGTAGTATATATTGAAAAATATTAAACAAATCTAACCAATTTTGTTGCTGTGATATTTTCAGGAGTCATGAGAATCTCAAAAAAAATAGTTTCATTTGGTTTAATACTTCGGCTGTGGAAAGATGGAATTTCAGTAGGTAGAGATATTTCTTTGTATGAAATTAGGTTGAATATTCTTGGTCCGTAATGTCCAACCGTAATTTCAACATTGTTGGGTAGATTATTGAGAGTTTTGAATTCGGCCCATCCTGTTTGGATAAGTGGATTAATATAATCTCTATTGAAACCCAATGTTGTCGATGATTCATTATTGTTGAAAACATGCCACTTTTTTTTCAGTTTTTGGTATTGTCGCGCAGCAAAAGTGGGTTCAACCTCAGGATATAACTACAGAGTGTAATCAAGTAAGTGTTAGCATTAACATAAAAATAGTGTGAAAAAAAAAACTATGACAATATAGTAAACTACACTAGTTGAATATTAATAGGTAATAAAAATATAAAACCTGATCCGAAATTTTGACAATAACAAAAGTTGAAATTGGTGTTCCAGTTATTACAGAAAGGAAAGGCATTGCTATGAATTGCTATGAATAATATGGTTAAGCTTATGATGAATTATCTATGTAATGGATTTCCTGTTAAATAAGCAGAAGTTACTACACCCATAAAAATAAATATTAAAGTACATCAAGTTGTTGGGCCATAATACTGAGCCAAAAAAAAAAGTTGTTGGGCCATAAGTGATATGTTGGTTGGTAAATTTATAATAACCATTAAAACGTATTAGTATTATTAAAAGAAAAATTTATTGATACTTTTGATTGATTAGAAGGTTACTTATTTAAGCTGTAAGTAGGTAGTTGAAATTGATGATGAAATTGTTTATAAACATGTCCATTAATTACGAAAAAATAAGGGATAAAATTGTTAATTGAAATGTTTATTGGTTTTGATAAATTTAGTAGCATACAATATAATAATTAAATATTTAACAGCATAAAATAAAATTAAAAGATACAATAAATCGATGTTACTTAAAAGACACCTTGAATTACTTGTTTACAAATGATCGATAAGAAGAAATAAAAACACGATAATTTTTTTAAAAAGAAGAAA
This sequence comes from Trifolium pratense, assembly GCF_020283565.1. NCBI lineage: Eukaryota > Viridiplantae > Streptophyta > Magnoliopsida > Fabales > Fabaceae > Trifolium > Trifolium pratense. Next base: position 59,253,143 of record NC_060062.1, on the reverse strand, counting down.
AAAAGCAGAATGACATGCATGAAATAGTAAATGAAACTAAAAGGTGTCTTGATAAAAATACAAATGTGATATTTCATCACACTAACTTAAAAACATGGCATCTGGTGCTAACACGGGTGTTACTAATATGGAACTTGAAGCGAATAATATTTCCAATTTTGAAATCAAGAGCTTCGCAAATGTCCTGCCAATTGTAGCCTAATAGCATGTTTTCGACGTCGGTAGTGTTTAAAACTGCAATTGTGTATTTGTTCCCATCATCTCCACACAGTAGAAGGTTTTCGATCCTTTTTTTTTGCAGGAAAGTAGCAAAGTCCAAACCCAATTACTGTAAATAAAACCAATTGTGAATATATAAAAATAAAAATAATTTTATAAAATGTATATATAATAAATGAATTAAAAACATTAAAATAAATAAATTACTAAGTATGGTAGATCAGTGTTTGTATGATTAAGAGGGACTTCGAAAATTTTGGTGTTATCTGGAATGAGGCTTCTACTATGAAATGATGGAAGGTGAACACCATCTTCAAGGTCATTGATACTGAAAATTTCAAACATATTATTTCCATTGAATTTCAGTTCGATCTCAACATTGGGAGGGAGGTTGTTAAAATCTCTAAACTTATTCCACCCTTGAATCAATATTAGAGGATTATCATAATCGTTGTTGAACCTCAATTTGTGATAATCAGTATCATATTTTTTTATCTTCCAATACTCATGTAATTCACCAACATGCCTTCTTGCAAAATCCGTGTCAACTTCCGCGTATGGCTACGATAGTTCAAAATTTAATTATAATGCATTATAAATGAATAGAAACAGATATAAAAATTAATGTGGTTAGATAATTAAATAAAAGAATTACTTGATTAGCTAACTTGACAATTGAAACCATGTCAATCATGGTAGGAAGGTTACTTTGTGTAAAGAATGCCATATAGTTCAATGTTGAATATAGTGGGTAATTCACATAAGTTTGTAGACTATATTAAGTTTAATAGTGTGTATATATGTGTATAATTGAATACCCTGTGTTGCAAAAAAAATTCGAAATATTTGAATAGTATGTGAAAATTTCGAAACATTTTGGCTTGTTATTGATAAGACTTATCAATGCAAAAATTGTAAAGCAAACATGAAAAAGCAACACAAATTACAAAGCAAATATATTGTCTTTATTATTTGGGTATATTTTGCACTGAAGTAAATTGTAATGTTATTTATAAAATGATACCATCGGGTCCTTAATATAAGAGAAAATTTATTTTGTAGATACATTGAAATATTAAATTACAGTGTCTATGATATAGGCTACATATATTGATATTTTCGGTCCTAAGGCCGGATACAAAGTTTTCAAAAAAAACATATATTGATATTTTAATAAATAAAAAAAATTAAATTTTCTCTTATATTAAGTACCGGATAAAGTAAAATAAATTTTTTAATCGGTTGTTGTTATAATTGGAAATTTAAATGTTAGTTTTATATAAGTTACATTGTGAGATAAAAGTCACTATATAGCTACGTGGTGTTGGTTATGCGGCGAGGACAATTGATTTTGAATGAATTAATTATTTAAAATTGATTTTAGTTAAAAGTGAGTTGAATATAAAGTGATTAATGTTTGGTCATCTTTATATCTGAAGTGATTTATGTTTGGATAGTTTATTTAAAAATTGCTTTAACGTGTTGAAATGATTTTTTAGAATTGATTTTAGTCAAAAGTGAGTATTTAAATGACTAAAATGGGGTTTCACGTGTGTACAATGAATAAAAAAAAAACAAATTTTTTGTTTGTCTCAACTTAAAAGCTACTAATTCTAATGTGAGTACAATGAATAAAAAAGTTACATATATTGCTGAGACAATAAACGTACGAAAATGGACAATAACTTGAGTCCAACCACCCACTACATAGCTTAATTATTTTGCTGACTATCATCTTTTTATTGAGACAATCCTATGCTATAGATGATTTGAACTATGCATGTGAAACCACAGTCTATAACTATAGACTATGTCATAGTGATATTGTCATAAAAAGACTATGCATGAAAATTTGTCCATAGGAGTATTGTCTATACATATAAGCATAGCATAGACAAATTTTCTTTATGCAGTAATAAAGATGATGGGAAATGAGAGCATGCATAGACAAATTTTCTTTATGCAGTAAACACATGCATATGTCATAGATATTTTGATAAAATATCCGAAAATTTATATTGTTACTTCATACTGCATTGCTTTATCCATTGAACAATTTATATATTATAGTATTTTTAATAGGGTTTTGCTAACGTACACCCACTTGTTTTTTAGAAGGTGTGTATTAGCAAGTCATAACTAAAAAGCGGTAACATACACCTTGAGGTGCATGTTGATAAAACACTACTTCTAAAAAATAAGTGGGTGTACGTTAGCAACTCCTATAAGCATTTGCTAGAATACACCCACTAATTTTTAGAAGGTGTGTTTTAGCAACTAATAACTAAAAAGTGATTAAATACACCCTAAGGTGTACGTTGCTAATGCACACCTTCATAAAAATGGGTGAGTGTGTTATAGCAAATCCCTTTTTAATATTATATACTCAATTGAGTCTTAAATATAAGAGAATATCAACTTTTATAGGTACTTCGCGAATTCAATTTTATAGTTGAGAATATAAACTATATATATATATATATATATATATTAAGTTGTTAATTAATATAAAAATTAAATATTTGCTACTATTTATGACTGGAAGGAGTATATAAAAAATTTAACTCTTTAAGTTTGCTTAAAAAATGATATATTTAGACAATACTATAGTTTAGTTGAATGAGTTATTAAATGAATCTATAAGGTTAAATATTTTTTTATATATATGACCAGATAGAGTAGTTTTGAAACAAAGAAAGTGACAATAGAAATTTACTATTGTTCACTATATTAAAAATTATTGAAAATAGTTAGAAATCGTATTATTTTTATAATTGTCAAATGGAGATTATCCAAGGTAACAACAACATTCAAGAAATACCTTCCTCTACACCACTAACTACGTTTCATATAATTCATTATGGAAATCAGGTAATCAATTGTTATCACAAAGGTTATATTAGTGTTTATTAGTGTTTTGGTTCGGTGAAAACTAATGATTTTTTGTTAATTAACTATAATACAATTTGTGTTTTTTAGATGTATGCTGAGGTAGATCCAAAGTTTGTTCTTCAATATTGGAGAGAGTTAAAGAGTTTTTGGCATGTTCTTGATAACAGAGGTTCTTTTAATTTGTTGCATTATAATAAAAACTTTGACCATCCTCTTATAATTGGTGGTTGGAATGCATTATCTAATTCATGTGGATTAGATAACAATGTTGATATTATATTTGCATATTATGGTAATGCGTTCTTCAGTATCATTTCAAAGTTTGTTATTGAATCTTCAAATCTATTACGACCATTCCATAGTAGGAGCACTATTCCAAGATCAACAATATGGTTTGATCTATTGTTAACAGACGAAATGGTTACAAAAACCACATTAGTTGAGTAATACTTTTAACTTTTATGGATTATTTTATTTTGATAATCAGTTTTATTAATATGTGTAACGACCCAATTTTCGTATTATTATTTTTATGTGTTAAAATATTTTATTTAACGTGGAATTTTAATTAAGTTAATAACTAGAGTTATTTATCGAGTAATTTAGTTATTAAGCGAGTAGAGAGAGAGTTAACGTGTTATTTGTAACGACCCAAAATTTAGTATTCGTTAATTAATTATTTTATTACGCGAGGGCGTGATTTATAATTAAATTATTAAGCGGCGAATAATCATTTAGCGAGAACGTAAGTTAATGAGCGAGAAGTTATGTTGTTTGGGCCTTTGGGCGTGGAATAGGCATTGGGCCTAAGCCAATTGGGCTTTGATCCATGAGAATAGAGAGAGCTATAAGTAGCAAGTCAACCATGAATAGTCTCATAAGTTGCAATTCTTGAGAAAGAGCAAGAGGAGGAGCTCATGAGGGAGAGGGAGAGCTCGTGGGAGAGAAAGAGAAGAGCAAGCTTGTGGATTCGTCGAGCTAAGGTACGAGAGTTAGATTACATATTCGTGAGTGATTCGAAAGAGGGGAGGATGTCGATTCCTCCATTCCCAAACTCTTTCCACTCTATTTTCTTGTGGGTTTTGTGGGTGATTTTCTTAATGGAAAATGGATTCTTTTGATCCTAACATGTGTAGTGAACTCATGGTAGATGAGGTAAACAACTTTGGGGAGTTGAAAGTGGGTATATGTAGATGTTTGATCAATGATTTGCATGTTTTGTTAAACTTGCTTAAAATGCAAGAAATTGGTATGAATTTGTAAGTGTGATGTATGTGGGTGTTTGTGAGTGTTAATTAATGTTCATAGATACCATATATGCTTGAATTAGCTGTTTATAAGAATTTATAACATGTCTAGATGGATTTTGAGTGGATTCAATGTTAAACCGCCTTAGAGAAACTCAAGAACAGATATTTTTCTGGTATAGTTCGCTAAGCGACCAGGAGTTCGCTGTAGCGAACATGTTCGCTGAAGCTCGCCAATGCTCGCCATGAGCAGGTGACTTCCTGGTGAGGTTCGCCATGTCTCGCTAAGCCCTCGCTTAGCGAAGGCCTCTGTGACAGCAATTTTTGTTGATGTTTGTAAGTGTAATTAGGCACTTGTAACATGGTTTAAGGGTATCCTTACATGATTGTTGATACATGTTGATACTGTTAATGCTTATTGTTAATCGTTATATGATTGATAAACGTGTATGCAATAAGTTGTAGCTTAAAGTGAGCAATGTGATGTTTTGGCATTAATTTGTAATGTCAAGTGAATGTGTTTGAATTGTGTTTCCGCATTCATAATGAGTAGCTTCGAGCTAGAAATATCATATTGATGATATGTGCAAACATACATGCATTCATGTATATATATGTTGAAATTGGAAACTTGGGTTCCAATAGATTTAAATGGATTTTTGAGTCCATAAGGAAGCCGAGGATCGGATTAGATGAATCCATAAGATCTAGAGCTGCTATCCAGCAGGATATAAAACTGTTTAACTTATCCATGAGGGATATGAAGGTTTGGTAAGTTCCGAACAATCCGGCAAGATGTAAAACTGTTTAACTTATCCATGAGGGATATGAAGGTTTGGTAAGTTCCGAACAATCCGGCAAGATGTAAAACTGTTTAACTTATCCATGAGGGGTAAAAGGCAATTGGTACCACATGCATTAGTCGTGTCTAGGAATGACATGACATTGGATAATTGGCATTAGATGCATTAGGGTAAATGCACATATATTTGATAATTGTTAAGTGACATTATCTGATTGGATTGTAATGTGTTTTCCGTATGTGTTAAGCTTTGGTATTTACTAATTGTTTAATACTATGATTGTTGCCATGTCTTGGTATGTGAGCAGAGTCCGTCATGTCATGACTATAAAATGAACAAGTGTAGAGTCCGTCATGACTATAAAATGAACAAGTGTAGAGTCCGTCATGACTATAAAATGAACACTTTGGTAGTGTCCAAGAAGACGTGAAACTATATGATTGGTGTGTTTGTAAATGAATGATTAATTGGTAGTCGTATTTGACGATGTATGTGCGTGAGTTAGAAATGTATGATAGCGTGTGAAGTGTGTAGTATACTACTCACACTTATATTTATGTTTATGTTTTCTAACTCTCTGCTATGTGTAATTGCTGGACCTTTGGGGGTCCAGGTTGACAGGTTATGTGTTAGCCTCGTCCGAGTGCAATGGTGAAGCTCTGCTCTGATTGAGACACGGGAAAAAGGGGTTTTTATATGTATATGCATGTAGTCCTCTTAGTATACTCTGTTGGTCTTAAGCTTTCATTTGAAAAGTATCCGTTTTGTATAACTAATAACGCATCGTTCGATGCGAGGTTTTGTTTTTAGTTCATTCGAATATTTTACTAGATAAATGTATTAGTATTATCTTTGAATGAAGTTTGTGATATTCAAACCAGCGCTTTATAAATCAGATTTTCAATTTTTCCGCTGCGTATTTTCGAAAAAGATTTTATAAAGGCAGAGTTAATTAAATAACGGGTTTGGGTGTTACAAAGTGGTATCAGAGCAGTTGTCTTCGGACTGTGAGGTTATGTGTCAATCAGAGCCGTTCTGTGCAGTCAGATCGAGTGAGCGTGTGTGCCAGTTGTGTCTGTCTTTTCTTGTTGTGTGTACTTGATGCGATTGATACTTATCATTGTTATAAGTTATCAAGTCAAGTAGTGGTTGAGTATTTTTATGCTTAAAGTTTTAAAAATTTGTGTGGTTTGAACTTTTGGTTTGTAGATGCTTATTGCTAACAGTTGATGATCCGACATGATGTAAAACTGTATTGTTAATGATCCAGCATGATGTAAAACTGCATGTGATGAAGATTTTGTTGAAAACATAAGATTATTTTCTTTTGAGTAAGTGAAAATGAATTTTTCACTAGAGTGAGAAAGGAGTAGGATGTAAGTAGATCCTAATGTGTGTTGTTATATGTTTGTTTATAACATGTGGTAGATTGATTACTAGTACTTAGTGTGGTTCTTTAATTGAACTATGTGAATGTATTCTCATGATGAGAACTTGTTTTAGAACATGCTATGTTTTATACATGTTTGAGTAGGTGTTGTAAGTATGCGGGCAAATGAAATGTAATGCATGTACTTGACTCGATGTCTTGTGTACATGGATGTTTTGTTGTCTTACATATATTTTAGTTATAAATATATGTATTGGCATGTTGTTGTGTTTATGTATGCTAGTTGTTACGTAGGTTGTTACATTAGCATAGATGGGAATAGTGTGTTTATGTATTTTGTAGTGGTGTGTATGTCAAGAGGACTGCACCGGGGTTTTGAGTAGATGCTTAGATATCTTACCTTTTGTTTACCCTTTGCATACGACATGCATGTGAATGCTGTCGGTATTAGATTTCTCTTGAGAGGAATATATTTGGAATCGATAGGACGGTTAGGTGCTTACACCGGATGTTCTAGTGGAAGTGTGAAGGTGGGTTTGAGATAAGTGGGGGAGAAGATTTTGTCTTTCCAAGATGTTTCGAACGCGAGAAGTAAGGACGAATAGAGATGTTCTTGAAGTGGATTGTTTAAGATTGAGTAGCATTGTTCGAAGTGGAGTTCTTATTTGGAGAATACTTTGGAGGAAGTATCAGATGATCATTTCGGAGTGAGTCGGAATGAAGTTGTTTAGCCGTAGGGAGAATGTGGCCATTGGGGAACGATGGAGCAGATTGAATGTTAAGTGAACACCGTTGCTGGGAAACGGAGAAGACGTGTGCGTCAAGGGTAAGAAAACCTAGTGATGATCATACGACGAGTATGCGAATGGTGGGTACCTTGAGGGTTAAGTTAAGTGGGAGATTGATGTCAAGGATGGAAGGTGTGGTTAGGGAACTGAAAACCCGATTACAATAAGTGGGACTGGTGGTGTTTCTAGCGGAACTCGTAGCAAGAATGTTCCATTGTTTGGTTGTCTTTCACTTGATGGTTCATCCTCAAAGAGGAGGAAGAGTGATAAAGATGGAAGCTTTGTTGATGAAAAGTTTTCAGAGGAATCTGATGAGAGTTGTGTTGGAATCAACAAGACGGAGATCATGGTTGTTTGGAAATCAACTTTTGATAGTAGCTGAGATTTAAATACAGAATTACTAGGTGATCAAGAAGAGCCTAGGAAGGATTTATAAAGGTTGAGTATGTTTGAACCGAGTAGTCATTTCTTGGAAGGATTTGAGAAACTTAGAAATAGAGGTGGAGCCTTGTAAACCGTTAGTGTTAGTTAACCACGGAATGAGAATGAAGTTATGAAGATATCATAATAAGATTAGCAAACTTTTTAAGTTATCAAGTGGCATATGATTGTACAAGTAGTAGAGTTATTCCAAGATGGAAGTGGGATAACAAATCGAAGAATTTCATAAGAAGTGTATAGAGGAAGGAAATGAACCCATTTGGACGATAATCAGACAACTAGTGTCTAAGATTGGATGAAACCTTAGAGGTTGATGAGAAGCTAAGTGCGAAGTGTTACCTTTGGATGTTTGGGGATAAGAAAGTTAGCCTTTGGAAACGTGTCGAGCACGAGTATTAGAGAGACGTAAGAAAGTGACTCATGTCAAGTAAGAATTTGCGGAAAGGACTATCTCACACATAAGTGATTGTTGTGTTTGGAAAATGTGTGTTGAGAATTTAGAAGTGATGCTTGAAGTAAGTATCAGAGATGTTTTGTAGCAATTGGAAAATTATTTATGGAATGGAAAAAGTCGGTGGAGACTAAGTGATGTTGGGAACATCGTATATGTTGGAGTAGTATAGTAATATTAAGGAAATAAAATATTTTGGATATTTTCATCATGGACGATGAAATGATAGTTAGTCGACGAGTGACTTAAGGTAATATTTTGGATAAAAGTACCTCGACGGAAAAGTGACATTGGAAATGTCGTGTTAAGGAACCTAGAAATTTGGATAAGAGATTGTTTGGAAAATAAAACAGTTATGATGGGGTTCGACGCAACGATTTGGGAATTGCAAGGAAAAAGGAATTTGACGGTTGGAATGAGATTCGGCACAGTGAAACGATTTAAGAAAATGTTGAGAACCTATGGAACTTAAGGAGTTGCGGAGTATGCAACAGAGGTGTCTTTTCGGAGTGCATTAGACGGAGTAGAATTTGTTTTTGGGGCAGTGCTGTGAGTACCGAAAGATGTTAAGAGAAAGTTTTAAGTAGTTTGATGAGAATGGTTTATGCCATCATCACGATTGTTGACTATCTATCGACAAATCAAGGGATTAGCTGTCCTTGATCTATTGTTGATGAGTAGACGAGATTGTGTCGATTGGGATTGACTGATTTTGTTAAACTTGGTTTGGTTTGGAGTTTGTATGTTGTGTTGGTACGAATCCGGAAGAAGTGTGAATTTGAATCGGAGTTTGTGTAAGAGACCGTATCGGTTAAGGTATTATGACTAGAAAACCCGTTGGTTAGAATGCAAGTTGGGAATTAGAAAGTCGGATGAGGGAGTTTATCCGGAGTTGTGTTTTAGTCGGGTAATTTTCGAGGGCGAAAATCTTTTAAGGGGGGTAGAGTTGTAACGACCCAAAATTTAGTATTCGTTAATTAATTATTTTATTACGCGAGGGCGTGATTTATAATTAAATTATTAAGCGGCGAATAATCATTTAGCGAGAACGTAAGTTAATGAGCGAGAAGTTATGTTGTTTGGGCCTTTGGGCGTGGAATAGGCATTGGGCCTAAGCCAATTGGGCTTTGATCCATGAGAATAGAGAGAGCTATAAGTAGCAAGTCAACCATGAATAGTCTCATAAGTTGCAATTCTTGAGAAAGAGCAAGAGGAGGAGCTCATGAGGGAGAGGGAGAGCTCGTGGGAGAGAAAGAGAAGAGCAAGCTTGTGGATTCGTCGAGCTAAGGTACGAGAGTTAGATTACATATTCGTGAGTGATTCGAAAGAGGGGAGGATGTCGATTCCTCCATTCCCAAACTCTTTCCACTCTATTTTCTTGTGGGTTTTGTGGGTGATTTTCTTAATGGAAAATGGATTCTTTTGATCCTAACATGTGTAGTGAACTCATGGTAGATGAGGTAAACAACTTTGGGGAGTTGAAAGTGGGTATATGTAGATGTTTGATCAATGATTTGCATGTTTTGTTAAACTTGCTTAAAATGCAAGAAATTGGTATGAATTTGTAAGTGTGATGTATGTGGGTGTTTGTGAGTGTTAATTAATGTTCATAGATACCATATATGCTTGAATTAGCTGTTTATAAGAATTTATAACATGTCTAGATGGATTTTGAGTGGATTCAATGTTAAACCGCCTTAGAGAAACTCAAGAACAGATATTTTTCTGGTATAGTTCGCTAAGCGACCAGGAGTTCGCTGTAGCGAACATGTTCGCTGAAGCTCGCCAATGCTCGCCATGAGCAGGTGACTTCCTGGTGAGGTTCGCCATGTCTCGCTAAGCCCTCGCTTAGCGAAGGCCTCTGTGACAGCAATTTTTGTTGATGTTTGTAAGTGTAATTAGGCACTTGTAACATGGTTTAAGGGTATCCTTATATGATTGTTGATACATGTTGATACTGTTAATGCTTATTGTTAATCGTTATATGATTGATAAACGTGTATGCAATAAGTTGTAGCTTAAAGTGAGCAATGTGATGTTTTGGCATTAATTTGTAATGTTAAGTGAATGTGTTTGAATTGTGTTTCCGCATTCATAATGAGTAGCTTCGAGCTAGAAATATCATATTGATGATATGTGCAAACATACATGCATTCATGTATATATATGTTGAAATTGGAAACTTGGGTTCCAATAGATTTAAATGGATTTTTGAGTCCATAAGGAAGCCGAGGATCGGATTAGATGAATCCATAAGATCTAGAGCTGCTATCCAGCAGGATATAAAACTGTTTAACTTATCCATGAGGGATATGAAGGTTTGGTAAGTTCCGAACAATCCGGCAAGATGTAAAACTGTTTAACTTATCCATGAGGGATATGAAGGTTTGGTAAGTTCCGAACAATCCGGCAAGATGTAAAACTGTTTAACTTATCCATGAGGGGTAAAAGGCAATTGGTACCACATGCATTAGTCGTGTCTAGGAATGACATGACATTGGATAATTGGCATTAGATGCATTAGGGTAAATGCACATATATTTGATAATTGTTAAGTGACATTATCTGATTGGATTGTAATGTGTTTTCCGTATGTGTTAAGCTTTGGTATTTACTAATTGTTTAATACTATGATTGTTGCCATGTCTTGGTATGTGAGCAGAGTCCGTCATGTCATGACTATAAAATGAACAAGTGTAGAGTCCGTCATGACTATAAAATGAACAAGTGTAGAGTCCGTCATGACTATAAAATGAACACTTTGGTAGTGTCCGAGAAGACGTGAAACTATATGATTGGTGTTTTTGTAAATGAATGATTAATTGGTAGTCGTATTTGACGATGTATGTGTGTGAGTTAGAAATGTATGATAGCGTGTGAAGTGTGTAGTATACTACTCACACTTATATTTATGTTTATGTTTTCTAACTCTCTGCTATGTGTAATTGCTGGACCTTTGGGGGTCCAGGTTGACAGGTTATGTGTTAGCCTCGTCCGAGTGCAATGGTGAAGCTCTGCTCTGATTGAGACACGGGAAAAAGGGGTTTTTATATGTATATGCATGTAGTCCTCTTAGTATACTCTGTTGGTCTTAAGCTTTCATTTGAAAAGTATCCGTTTTGTATAACTAATAACGCATCGTTCGATGCGAGGTTTTGTTTTTAGTTCATTCGAATATTTTACTAGATAAATGTATTAGTATTATCTTTGAATGAAGTTTGTGATATTCAAACCAGCGCTTTATAAATCAGATTTTCAATTTTTCCGCTGTGTATTTTCGAAAAAGATTTTATAAAGGCAGAGTTAATTAAATAACGGGTTTGGGTGTTACATTTCTCCTCACCCGAACTTCCTCCACCCCATTTTCGTTTTAGCTTAGAACGGATTTTCTTGATGGAAATCGTTCCTAAGGTTCTTAACATGCTTAACTTGCTTTTAACATGATGAATGAACGAATTTAATGGTTAAAAACGAAGTTTATAGATGATTAAACTCAAGAACTTTGTGTTCTTGAGAGTTTTGAGTAAAAGTGTTAAATCTCTACTTTTTCGTAGTAAAAATGGTAGATCGGTGAAATGAACCGTCCTTTTGTGTTTAGATATGTTTGTTGCACTTGAATACAAACTCTTTTGGGATTTATAACATGAAAAATGGGATTTTTGGGCGTTTTTGTGTAGAAAACGCATGTTTTTCCGCCTCAGGCACAATAATTTCCGCCTGAAACGGAAGAGCAGTGAGCAGCCAACCTTTCAGATGTTTTTGCGCCTCAAACGTAAACTTTTGCGCCTCAGGCGTAAACTTCCGCCTCAAACGTAAAAATTTCCGCCCCAAGCGGAAATGCTGCAGATTTCATCAATTTTTCATCTGCTATCTTCCTTTGCATGTATTTTCAATCAGTGTCTTATTCTTACATGATTGTTGATGCTTGTTGATGCTTGTTGATGCTTATAACGATTGTTAATCATGTATGAAGTATAAATGAAGTATATTAAGGTGTTAATCAACTTAATAAAGAAGGATATTAGAATTATGTTATTCTAATAAAGACGGACGTTGGATAGTGTTCCACGTTATTGTTGACGGGCTATATGCCAAAATTGTTGATGAATATATTCATGAGTTTTGAGTGCATGCATCATGAATATTTAGGGATATTGGCTTGTCCAATAAAGAAGGATATCGAACTATATTTGTTTGATAAAGACGGATATCGGAGGTGAAATACTCTGATAAAGACGATGGTACCACATGCATTAGAGGTGTCTAGAGGACATAACATGAATGTGAAGCATTAGATTGCATAGGGATTATGCGTGCATTTTATAATAAATGATGTTTGACACATACTTGGTAAATGTTGATTGTTAATCCGTATGTGAGGAGCAGAGTCCGTCATGACTATAAAATGAACAACGCAGGGTCCGTCATGACCATAATCTGAACAATGTATTTGTTGATGTTTTGGTATTGTCCGAGACGACGTGAAACTATATATTTGGTGTATTTTGTGGATGATTGATTAGGTGATAAATGAAGTATGTGCATGATATATGAATATGCATGAATGATGGTGATGTATATGTATAATGTATGATTATGCATGTTTTTATGAAGAAGTGTTTAAGTACCATTTACTTACACTTGTATATTTTGAGTATGTTATCTAACTCTCTTTTATGTGTTATGTGCTGGACCGTTGGGGGTCCAGATTTACAGGTTTTGTGGTATTCGATGTCGAGTCGTCGGTGAAGCTCTGCTCTGATTGTGACACGGGAAAAGGGGTTTTATATGTATATAGAATCTCCTTATCTAGGTTGTTTTGTATAGCTAATAAATACATTAGTTGATTTAACATTTGTATAAACAAGTATTTTTACTAATTAACAACATTAGTATTATTTGGTAGAGGAGTGTAATACTCGAACCGGCATTCAATAAATTAAATGTGATTTTCCGTTGCGTATTTTGAAAAAGATTTTACTAAGGAAGAAATATATAAATAATGGGTTTGGGTGTTACAATATGTCTAACGTGAAATTTATTTTGTAGGAGATACAAAAACCATTCAGCCAATTCATAAGATTATATTCATTTGACGAATTGAAAATCTGTACTGATGATGGTCGGGTTAATAAGTTTTTTGTTATCAAGAAGAATTATCCAAGGAAGAAAACCAAAATAGGATACCAATGGTGTAACACCCAAACCCGTTATTTAATTAACTCTGCCTTTATAAAATCTTTTTCGAAAATACGCAGCGGAAAAATTGAAAATCTGATTTATAAAGCGCTGGGTTGAATATCACAAACTTCATTCAAAGATAATACTAATACATTTATCTAGTAAAATATTCGAATGAACTAAAAACAAAACCTCGCATCGAACGATGCGTTATTAGTTATACAAAACGGATACTTTTCAAATGAAAGCTTAAGACCAACAGAGTATACTAAGAGGACTACATGCATATACATATAAAAACCCCTTTTTCCCGTGTCTCAATCAGAGCAGAGCTTCACCATTGCACTCGGACGAGGCTAACACATTACCTGTCAACCTGGACCCCCAAAGGTCCAGCAATTAACACAAAGCAGAGAGTTAGAAAACATAAACATAAATATAAGTGTGAGTAGTATACTACACACTCCACACGCTATCATACATTTCTAACTCACGCACATACATCGTCAAATACGACTACCAATTAATCATTCATTTACAAACACACCAATCATATAGTTTCACGTCTTCTCGGACACTACCAAAGTGTACATTTTATAGTCATGACGGACTCTACACTTGTTCATTTTATAGTCATGACGGACTCTACATTTGTTCATTTTATAGTCATGACGGACTCTGCTCATATACCAAGACATGGCAACAATCACAGTATTAAACAATTAGTAAATACCAAAGCTTAACACATACGGAAAACACATTACAATCCAATCAGATAATGTCACATAACAATTATCAAATACATGTGCATTTACCCTAATGCATCTAATGCCAATTATCCAATGTCATGTCATCCCTAGACACGACTAATGCATATGGTACCAAGGTGTCTCACCAACGGTGGACCAAGAACAGTTTTATATCTTGCTGGATAAGCGTCTCACCAACGGTGGACCAAGAACAGTTTTATATCTTGCTGGATATGTCGGAACTTACCGAACCATCTTATCTCCCTTGGATAAGCCAACACAGTTTTACATCATGTTGGATGCTGCTATTCACCCCATTTAAGATGAACCCAGTTTTACATCTTGTTGGATGCGTCGGAACTTACCGAACCACCTTATCTCCCTTGGATAAGCTCAATAACAGTTTTATATCATGTAGGATATGGTTATCATCAACCATCTCTCCCATAAAGAGGAGTCACACAGTTTTATATCATGTTTGGATATGGGTTCCAGATCTCGGATAACATGATCCCATCTTCGACCACTTTTCATAAACATAAACCATTTTCATCAATTATTGGAATTCACATGATTCCCATAACACAATTATTCATGAATGCATGATTACTTTTAAACACATCAAATACATGACGCTATCTAGCTCGAAGCTATTTATTCACTGATGCGGAAACACATTTCCAACATCTAACACATTAGGATAACACAATATCCTATCACTCAAATCATAATTATTCACATGATAATTATCTGCATAACCATTTTTATACACATAAAGTTTCATTTACACTTATGTCATAAAACACACATCATTTCCTTAACATTGCAAATTAATGCTTAAACATCACATTGCTCACTTTAAGCTACAACTTATTGCATACACGTTTATCGATCATATAACGATTAACAATAAGTATTAACAGTATCAACATGTATCAACAATCATGTAAGGATACCCTTAAACCATGTTACAAGTGCCTAATTACACTTACAAACATCAACAAAAATTGCTGTCACAGAGGCCTTCGCTAAGCGAAGCCTTAGCGAGACATGGCGAACCTCACCAGGGGATCACCTGCTCATGGCGAGCATGGGCGAGCTTCAGCGAACTCCTGGTCGCTTAGCGAACCACACCAGAACAGAATATCTGTTCTTGAGTTATCTAAGGCGGTTTAACCTCAAATCAACTCAAAAATCCATCTAGACATGTTATAAATTCTTATAAACAGCTAATTCAAGCATATATGGTATCAAGGAACATTAATCATCCCTTCCAAACATCCAAATACATCAAACAATCAAAATCATGTCAATTTCTTGCAAAATAAGCAAGTTTAACAAAACATGCAAATCATTGATCAAACATCTACATATACCCACTTTCAACTCCCCAAAGTTGTTTACCTCATCTACCATGAGTTCACTACACATGTTAGGATCAAAAGGATCCATTTTCCATTAAGAAAATCACCCACGAAACCCACAAGAAAATAGAGTGGAAAGAGTTTGGGAATGGAGGAATCGACATCCTCCCCTCTTTCGAATCACTCACGAATATGTAATCTAACTCTCGTACCTTAGCTCGACGAATCCACAAGCTTGCTCTTCTCTTTCTCTCCCACGAGCTCTACCTCTCCCTCATGAGCTCCTTGCCCTAGCTAAGCTCTCAATCTTCCTTTCTTATGAAACATAATTATGAGACTATTCATGGTTGACTTGCTACTTATAGCTCTCTCTATTCTCATGGATCAAAGCCCACTTGGCTTAGGCCCAATGCCTATTCCACGCCCAAAGGCCCAAACAACATAACTTCTCGCTCATTAACTTACGTTTGCGCTAAATGATTATTCGCCGCTTAATAATTTAATTATAAATCACGCCCTCGCGTAATAAAATAATTAAATAACGAATACTAAATTTTGGGTCGTTACAACTCTACCCCCCTTAAAAGATTTTCGCCCTCGAAAATTACCCGACTAAAACACAACTCCGGATAAACTCCCTCATCCGACTTTCTAATTTCCAACTTGCATTCTAACCAACGGGTTTTCTAGTCATAATACCTTAACCGATACGGTCTCTTACACAAACTCCGATTCAAAATCACACTTCTTCTGAATTCGTACCAACAACACACACAAACTCCAAACCAAACCAAGTTTGACAAAATCAGTCAATCCCAATCGACACAATCTCGTCTACTCATCAACAATAGATCAAGGACAGCTAATCCCTTGATTTGTCGATAGATAGTCAACAATCGTGATGATGGCATAAACCATTCTCATCAAACTACTTAAAACTTTCTCTTAACATCTTACGGTACTCACAGCACCGCCCCAAAAACAAATTCTACTCCGTCTAATGCACTCCGAAAAGACACCTCTGTTGCATACTCCGCAACTCCTTAAGTTCCATAGGTTCTCAACATTTTCTTAAATCGTTTCACTGTGCCGAATCTCATTCCAACCGTCAAATTCTTTTTTTTTCCTTGCAATTCCCCAAATCATCGCGTCGAACATTCAACATAACTGTTTTATTTTCCAAATAATCTCTTATCCAATTTCTGACTTCCTTAACATGACCTTTCCAATGTCACTTTTCCGTCAAGGTACGTTTATCCAGAATATTACCTTAAGTCACTCGTCGACTAACTATCATTTCATCGTCCATGATGAAAATATCCAAAATGTTTTATTTCCTTACCACATAGTATTACTATACTACTCCAACATATACGATGTTCCCAACATCACTTAGTCTCCACCGACTTTTTCCATTCCATAAATAATTTTCCAATTGCTACAAAACATCTCTGATACTTACTTCAAGCATTACTTCTAAATTCTCAACACACATTTTCCAAACACAACAATCACTTATGTGTGAGGTAGTCCTTTCCGCAAATTCTTACTTGACATAAGTCACTTTCTTACGTCTCTCTAATACTCGTGCTCGACACGTATCCAAAGGCTAACTTTCTTATCCCCAAACATCCAAAGGTAACACTTCGCACTTAGTTTCTCAAATCCTTCCAAGAAATGACTACTCGGTTCAAACATACTCAACCTTTATAAATCCTTCCTAGGCTCTTCTTGATCACCTAGTAATTCTGTATTTAAATCTCAGCTACTATCAAAAGTTGATTTCCAAACAACCATGATCTCCGTCTTGTTGATTCCAACACAACTCTCATCAGATTCCTCTGAAAACTTTTCATCAACAAAGCTTCCATCTTTATCACTCTTCCTCCTCTTTGAGGATGAACCATCAAGTGAAAGACAACCAAACAATGGAACATTCTTGCTACGAGTTCCGCTAGAAACACCACCAGTCCCACTTATTGTAATCGGGTTTTCAGTTCCTTAACCACACCTTCCATCCTTGACATCAATCTCCCACTTAACTTAACCCTCAAGGTATCCACCATTCGCATACTCGTCGTATGATCATCACTAGGTTTTCTTACCCTCGACGCACACGTCTTCTTCGTTTCCCAGCAACGGTTTTCACTTAACATTCAATCTGCTCCATCGTTCCCCAATGGCCACATTCTCCCTACGGCTAAACAACTTCATTCCGACTCACTCCGAAATGATCATCCGATACTTCCTCCAAGATATTCTCCAAATAAGAACTCCACTTCGAACAACACTACTCAATCTTAAACAATCCACTTCAAGAACATCTCTATTCGTCCTTACTTCTCGCGTTCAAAACATCTTGGAGAGACAGAATCTTCTCCCCCACTTATCTCAAACCCACCTTTACACTTCCACTAGAACATTCGGTGTAAGCACCTAACCGTCCTATTGATTTCCAAATTTATTCCTCCCAAGAGAAATCTAATACCGACAGCATTCACATGCATGTCGTATGCAAAGGGTAAACATAAGGTAAGATATCTAAGCATCTACTCAAAACCCCGGTGCAGTCCTCTTGACATACACACCACTACAAAATACATAAACACACTATTCCCATCTATGCTAATGTAACAACCTACGTAACAACTAGCATACATAATTACTACCACATGTCTATACATATATTTATAACTAAACTATATGTAAGACAATGAAACATCCATGTACACAAGACATCGAGTCAAGTACATGCATTACATTTCATATCACTCACAGATATGAATCCCACAAAATCAATTCAAACATGTATATATATATACATATAGAATATAGCATGCTTTCAACAACTTCTCAACACGAGAATACATTCACACTTAAGTAAACACTCAAGCTATAAACATAATAATACACAACAAAAACAGACAGACACAACTGGCACACATGCTCACTCGATCTGAATGCACAGACCGGCTCTGATTGACACCTAACCTCACAGTCCGAAGACGACCTGCTCTGATACCACTTTGTAACACCCAAACCCGTTATTTAATTAACTCTGCCTTTATAAAATCTTTTTCGAAAATACGCAGCGGAAAAATTGAAAATCTGATTTATAAAGCGCTGGGTTGAATATCACAAACTTCATTCAAAGATAATACTAATACATTTATCTAGTAAAATATTCGAATGAACTAAAAACAAAACCTCGCATCGAACGATGCGTTATTAGTTATACAAAACGGATACTTTTCAAATGAAAGCTTAAGACCAACAGAGTATACTAAGAGGACTACATGCATATACATATAAAAACCCCTTTTTCCCGTGTCTCAATCAGAGCAGAGCTTCACCATTGCACTCGGACGAGGCTAACACATTACCTGTCAACCTGGACCCCCAAAGGTCCAGCAATTAACACAAAGCAGAGAGTTAGAAAACATAAACATAAATATAAGTGTGAGTAGTATACTACACACTCCACACGCTATCATACATTTCTAACTCACGCACATACATCGTCAAATACGACTACCAATTAATCATTCATTTACAAACACACCAATCATATAGTTTCACGTCTTCTCGGACACTACCAAAGTGTACATTTTATAGTCATGACGGACTCTACATTTGTTCATTTTATAGTCATGACGGACTCTGCTCATATACCAAGACATGGCAACAATCACAGTATTAAACAATTAGTAAATACCAAAGCTTAACACATACGGAAAACACATTACAATCCAATCAGATAATGTCACATAACAATTATCAAATACATGTGCATTTACCCTAATGCATCTAATGCCAATTATCCAATGTCATGTCATCCCTAGACACGACTAATGCATATGGTACCAAGGTGTCTCACCAACGGTGGACCAAGAACAGTTTTATATCTTGCTGGATAAGCGTCTCACCAACGGTGGACCAAGAACAGTTTTATATCTTGCTGGATATGTCGGAACTTACCGAACCATCTTATCTCCCTTGGATAAGCCAACACAGTTTTACATCATGTTGGATGCTGCTATTCACCCCATTTAAGATGAACCCAGTTTTACATCTTGTTGGATGCGTCGGAACTTACCGAACCACCTTATCTCCCTTGGATAAGCTCAATAACAGTTTTATATCATGTAGGATATGGTTATCATCAACCATCTCTCCCATAAAGAGGAGTCACACAGTTTTATATCATGTTTGGATATGGGTTCCAGATCTCGGATAACATGATCCCATCTTCGACCACTTTTCATAAACATAAACCATTTTCATCAATTATTGGAATTCACATGATTCCCATAACACAATTATTCATGAATGCATGATTACTTTTAAACACATCAAATACATGACGCTATCTAGCTCGAAGCTATTTATTCACTGATGCGGAAACACAATTCCAACATCTAACACATTAGGATAACACAATATCCTATCACTCAAATCATAATTATTCACATGATAATTATCTGCATAACCATTTTTATACACATAAAGTTTCATTTACACTTATGTCATAAAACACACATCATTTCCTTAACATTGCAAATTAATGCTTAAACATCACATTGCTCACTTTAAGCTACAACTTATTGCATACACGTTTATCGATCATATAACGATTAACAATAAGTATTAACAGTATCAACATGTATCAACAATCATGTAAGGATACCCTTAAACCATGTTACAAGTGCCTAATTACACTTACAAACATCAACAAAAATTGCTGTCACAGAGGCCTTCGCTAAGCGAAGCCTTAGCGAGACATGGCGAACCTCACCAGGGGATCACCTGCTCATGGCGAGCATGGGCGAGCTTCAGCGAACCTGTTCGCTACAGCGAACTCCTGGTCGCTTAGCGAACCACACCAGAACAGAATATCTGTTCTTGAGTTATCTAAGGCGGTTTAACCTCAAATCAACTCAAAAATCCATCTAGACATGTTATAAATTCTTATAAACAGCTAATTCAAGCATATATGGTATCAAGGAACATTAATCATCCCTTCCAAACATCCAAATACATCAAACAATCAAAATCATGTCAATTTCTTGCAAAATAAGCAAGTTTAACAAAACATGCAAATCATTGATCAAACATCTACATATACCCACTTTCAACTCCCCAAAGTTGTTTACCTCATCTACCATGAGTTCACTACACATGTTAGGATCAAAAGGATCCATTTTCCATTAAGAAAATCACCCACGAAACCCACAAGAAAATAGAGTGGAAAGAGTTTGGGAATGGAGGAATCGACATCCTCCCCTCTTTCGAATCACTCACGAATATGTAATCTAACTCTCGTACCTTAGCTCGACGAATCCACAAGCTTGCTCTTCTCTTTCTCTCCCACGAGCTCTACCTCTCCCTCATGAGCTCCTTGCCCTAGCTAAGCTCTCAATCTTCCTTTCTTATGAAACATAATTATGAGACTATTCATGGTTGACTTGCTACTTATAGCTCTCTCTATTCTCATGGATCAAAGCCCACTTGGCTTAGGCCCAATGCCTATTCCACGCCCAAAGGCCCAAACAACATAACTTCTCGCTCATTAACTTACGTTTGCGCTAAATGATTATTCGCCGCTTAATAATTTAATTATAAATCACGCCCTCGCGTAATAAAATAATT
This sequence comes from Trifolium pratense, assembly GCF_020283565.1. Lineage (NCBI taxonomy): Eukaryota > Viridiplantae > Streptophyta > Magnoliopsida > Fabales > Fabaceae > Trifolium > Trifolium pratense. The sequence goes on along the minus strand of NC_060062.1, from coordinate 59,231,969 downwards.
AAATAACGAATACTAAATTTTGGGTCGTTACAAATGGAATGATGTTTGTACCAGAAATAATATTATTTCTGGAATTACCATTCGATTTAAATTTTGTAATCTATATAGATGTCATCTTTTTGTCATATGAATGTAATTTACCAAAAGAATAACATATATCCGTCATTATCTATTTGATATTGATAAATAGGTATTTTATTGGTGTACAATTTTTAAAATATGAAAAAATTTAAGTTGTTAAAAGTAGATACATATAAAAAAATGGTAGAAAAAACGATCAATATTAAAATGACCACTAAATGACCTCTAAAATAAAAAGGATGAATATTAAAATTGAAAAAAATAATAATTGAAGGGTGGAGATTAAAACTGCAGGATATCTAAATAAATTATGACTTGAGAGAATCCCTACCCTTATTGTATACTATATAAGTTGGTCACTGGCATATCATAAAATTGTTTATTTGTAGTGTGTAGTCACAGATACAATATTTTACTTTCATAAAGTTTTTCAACATGGAAAATGGAAATGTTGGTACTAATGTTATGAGAAATCCAGAAGTAAGTAATTCTCTACCTCTTGCGCATCGTGGAAATATAGCTTATTGGGAATTTAAGGTGCTTGATTCTACTATAGAATTGAACGGTTTTTTGGTAAGTCAATTTTTACAATGAAATTTTATTTCCATTATTGTTTTTCTAATACTATACAACCATTAATTTTTTTTGTTTATGTGTAGGAAATTCCTAAAGAATACCACTACATATTTGTAGATCAAAGTCAAAATGAGATTATTTTGGCTGATAATGATTCTAAACAAACCTATGTCTGTGATATTATTTTTACGCATCAAACCAATTTGGAAATAGTAATAGGAAGAGGTTGGTTGAATTATGTTAGAGACGTTAATTTGAAGGCTGGAGATACATTGGTGTTTCTCCTATATGAAAATCATCCGGAAAAGCTTCATGTGTGCGTTGTTGATAGAGTTTGAAATTGTAATAGTAGTAATAAGATGTGATCTACAATAATGTGAGTAGGGTGTAATCCAATTCATCACATATTTTAAGCAATATATATGGAGTAATTTGTGTAATTTATGATGTTAAATAAAATGTTCTCTAATCCATCAACTTATTATAATTATAAGACATATATAATTTAAGATGATATGGTAATTCAAATGAGCATTTTGAAATCAGATTATTGTCTTTCATATATTTGTACTATATAGTTGAATTTGCAATTAATGATTCCTGGCCAAAAATATTGTAAGGGTTTTTGTGTTTTAGATATTGGTACTATATAGTGATGTAAGTGTTGTGATATATACAGCTGGGAGTTGATGTCTGATTCTTTGGTGCATTGCCAGCTAAAATTTCCAGGATTTGTACTATATGTTATGGAATAAATATAAAATTTACTGAAATTATATTAAATTCATTGCCAGCTATTATTGGTGAATTATACACCAAAGGAAAGGGAAATACAAAAACATAAGTTAGACAAACATATTAAAAATATCATACATTTATTGAAAACTAATCTAATTTGAAAAGATGGCATCTGGAGCTGATTTCATTTCCACTTTTGATCTCAAACTTAAAACGAATTGTAGTTCCAGCTTTGAAATTTAGTTCTCTGCAGACATGATCCCAATTATATCCGAGTTTCATGCGCATAACATTATCAACATTCAAAATATTGATATCGAATTTTTCTCCATTATCTCCACATAGCACTAAATCCTCGAAATAGGATGTCTGCAAGAAAGTACCTAAATCTTCTCCAACTCTCTAAAACATAAATGTCATAATATAAATCACAAATTACTTCTAAATAATTTAAATTAAATTTGAAAATATTAGAGGTACTTACAAATTTAGGTTGATCAATCGATGTGTGTGTTAGTTGGAAATCGAAAACAGAAGTATGTGGTGCACGAATGCTACGACTATGAAAGGGTGGAATTTTGTTTGCAGAATTAAGTTCCTTCACTGAATGGACCTCAAACTCATTATTTCCATGGAAAATAAGCTCAATATGAACATTGTCTGGCAAGTTGTGAAAATTTTTGAATTTATTCCACCCTTGGATCAGGATCAATGGGTTCTGATAGTCATTGTTGAATTTCAGTTTGTGATAATCAGTGTCATTTTTTTTTACATTCCAATAACCATAAACTTCTCCTCTTTGGCGACAAATGAAATCAGTTTCAATCTCAGCATAGTTCTATATTTGACAAAATAACCAAAGATAAATTACTCATCCATAAACAAATTTTTAAAAAAATGCTTCAGTTAATAAGTATAACTTACTTGATGAGCTAGCTTGACAATTGAGAAGATGACTCTTTGAGTATGAGGAAACAGTGGTGCTAAATTTGCCATGCCTTTCAGATTTAGTCTTTCTATTGTGGTATTGTTATGAGTGTAAGTTGTAGAGTGTATCTATATGTCAATTTATAGATAAATTAATTTTTTATAATGATGCAAACTCTTCACGTGAATGTTTGCAGGAAAAACAAATTTTGGTAAACAATAGTGATGTGGAAAACTGCTACATGTTAAAAATACGATTGATAAAAAATAATGGTTAAAGGATTATTCCAATGATTTATTCCAAAAATATTTAACTGTTTAGTACTTAATTGAATAATGATGGATAGTTAATTCTGTAAAATTCTGATACTAATAAATTAATATGTGTAAATATGACACAAAAATAAAGTTTGTAACTAAAAAAGAAAGCACGAAAAAAGTTCAAGGTCGCTTAAGTACAACTCCTTTATCGGAGAAATGGTTTGTGAATGATAAAAACATAAGTTCTGCACAAAAAACAAAAATAATAATTTGGTTCTACAACATCCATATTACTTGTGCAGTCAGTTAAATTATTTACCTAAATGGTAAATATTACACAAAAACGAAGTTTGAAACTTAAAAATACAACAAAAGTCCAAGTACGCTTAAGTATCACTCCTTTATCGCATAACCTGTTTGTCGGTGATAAAAACATAAGTGCTGCAAAAAAAAAAACACAAATAATAGTTAATTACGATATATAGCAAAAATAGGTAATAACTAATAGAAAAAATTTAATGTTGTAACAACCTCTAAAGATTAGCAAACACTTCTTTAAAAACTACATTAGTAGTAGTAGTTGATTCAACATTTGCTGCTTTCTTATCTTTATCATGTATCAACTAGGAACTTACCCGTGCATCCGCACGGGACGCGCGTTCCGCGCGTTCAAATCGAGTGATTTGTTTATTTTTATATATTTAATAAAGATACAAAAATATCGTTGTCGTGCAATGTATGTAAAAAGACAATGTATCTAAATAACAGTCTTATTTTTTGATAGTATAAATATTAATTAGAAAAGTGAACTATCTTTTAAGTAGTAAATGAAATGAGAAGTGTGTTGGGATTATATAGTAATAATAAAATTTAAATAACACTCTATGTTGCAATTATTAAGTTAAAAAATGCTCTGTAAAAAAAAAGGTAAAAAATGCTCAAATATTTTTTTATTGAAGTATAATAATTTGAAAGTAGCAAAATAATAATAATAAAAAAAAACAAAAACTTGATTAAGAAATATTTATGTTTATAATTAAAAAAATTATATAATAGTTATTTAAATTTTTTATCGGCAACAACATGTTCCTCGTGTATAATAGTAAATTTAAAATTTTCATCAGCAACAACTTGTGTCCCATGTATAATAGTTAATTAACTATTTTTCATAAGCAAAAATTTAGTCCGCGTGTATAATAATTAATTAAAAGTTTTCACCGACAACAACTTGTTCTTTGTGTCTTCAAAAAAACATGTTCTCCGTGTATTGTTGTTATTTAAATTTTTTATCAGCAACAACTTGTTTCTCAATTATAGTTAATTTAAACCTTTTCACCGGCAACAATGTGTTCACCGTGCATAGTAGTTATTTAAATATTTTCATTAACAACAATGTGTTTCCTATGTATAATAGTTGATAATTTGTACCCAAAATAAATAGTTGATAACTTGTTCTCTATGTATAATAATTATGTACATTTTCATCAGCAACATCTTATTCATCGTGTATAATAGTTAATTTTAATAATTTTTTATAGTTATTTTAAATTTTTCATCAGCAACAACTTGTTCCCCGTGTATAATATTTAATTTAAAATTTTCAGTAACAATAACTTGTTTCCTGTGCATAGTAGTTATTTAAATTTTTTCATCAGCATCAACTTGTTTATGGTGTATAATAGTTAATAAATTTTTTTTTTGTTGAAGGAATAGTTAATAACTTGATCCCCGTGTATATATAGTAATATTTCAATTTTCATCTGCAGCAACTTGTTTCCTGTGTATAATAGTTAATTTAGAATTTTCACCAACAACAATTTGTTTTTCATGTATAATAGTTAAAATTGAAAACTGGAAATTTAGAAGGATCAAAGTTAGAAGTAATAACTTTAAAATTAAAATTAAATTTGTTTGGTAAATCTTACTTTTTTTATAAAAAAAGGTTAAAAGTTATTTTTATCTTTTTATAATAAGGTTAAAAGATATGTTTGATCATATATTATATTTTTTCTTAAAATATAGAAGCTATTTTTTTCTTAGTAGAGCTTTTAAAAATTGGTTGTTTGGCCTAACTTCTTACTTTTAAGAAAAAAGAAGAGAAAAAAAGCTAGGTAAAACGGTACCTAAAAGTGTAATTTTGCCTAATTTTTTTATTAACAACTTGTTTTGTGTACAATATTTATTTTTGATTTTTTATGAGTAGTTATTTCAAAATTTCTAATAGTTATTTCAAAATATTAATTAATTTTTAATTTTTTATTAACGACAATTGTCCCGTGTATAGTAGTGACTTTAGAATATTTATCAAAGTCAACTTTTGTTTTTATCGAAGACAAAGACAACTTGTCGTGTGTATAATAATTAATTTAAATTTTGATCGGCATAAGTTATCCTGTGTATATATATCCCGTATTTTTTTGACAATAATAAATATTTGTTTTGTATTTTTGCAATTTGTTCGTACTTGACGTATATAAATTAAATTCTTTTTGATGTTACATGAGAAATTGATAATATTTTATTGAATGATCGTGTAAAATTATTTTACACTGTCAATGTATCTCCATTAAACTCTATAATATTTTTTTGTGGAAGTTTTTCTCTCACCATAATATTCTTATAATATATTAAATTAATTGTATTTAAAATTGAAAATTAACTTAACTTAATTGAATTAAAAATTAACTTTTGTTTTGAAGTCCATAGCTCAATTGAAGTTTATTTGAAGTCCATATCATTGATTTTTTTTTTTGTCTACATTCTAGTATTTTATTTCACGTGAACTCCAACATAAGAGTTTAATTTACAATCTACTTTTTTTTTTATAAGCTTTTTTTTTATAAGCTTACAATCTACTCATTTGCTAATTTCTTTCTCTCTCTTCAACTAAGAAATTTTGTAAAGCTCTCTCCTACAAACAAACCCTAGCCGCCGGCAACCCTTAAATCCCTCCAACTTGGTTTTGTTACCCTCAAATCTCATCTTTATCACCCTGTTAAACGTTATTCTTCATAATCTTTCTCTTATGTTTTTTTTTTCTAAGAGTGGTGGTTATCATTTTTTTAGATCTAGAGATCGATCATCAAACACCACTTTTTGAAAAATCATCACCATAAAAAAACCCTCCTCCTTCTCCTCTACAAAACCCACAAAGAATAATTAAGATCGGAATATTTTGCAAATAACCACCGTGCCGGAAATTGTATCCACCGTGCCGGAAATTGTCACCGCCCCGCCGGAAATAATAAATAATTGTTTCTGTTATTGCTACATCTCATGCTATTTACTTTGTTCTTTCATCTTTATATCTGAGGATGTCTTCTTTGTCTGAGTTCCTGCAACAATTTTCATTTTTAGTTTTTTGGAAAAAAAGTGTAAGTCTATATTTGGATTGAACAAAAGTAATAATAACTATGCTGAAGTTACAAACTCAACTTGTCTAAATCTATTCTTCTATTTCTTTCTAGATCTATTCTTTTTTTTTTTTTTTCTGCAACATATTTTTTTTTGTTTTCTTTCAAGCTAAAAATGTTAGTGGTTGTTTTTATTCTTTAGAAAATTGAAAAATAATAGTGAAAAACAATACAGTATTGAATGTTAGTAATATTTTTTTTTTACCTGAATCAAATATTGGTTCTTGTTTTCTCCTCGTAGTTGTAGTCTTTATGTTTCCCAGAAACAAAAAAGAAATTATTGCATTGATTAGTGAAATATCTTAATAAGAAAAATAAATAGATATGGTTTGATCTGTTTTTTTTTTGCGTATAAGAAAAAGTTTATATTTTGCCTATTTTTTATTTATTTTTGCATATAAGAAAAAGTTCATATTTGGCCTATTTTTGTCTTTCATATTTCTAAACTTTTCTATTCTTTTACAACAAACAGTATCAAAGCTATATTTTTTTTTCATCTTAAATTTATTTTGTTCCAAATCTACAATACCTTTATGTAAATCTACCATAAATCTAAGAAAGTTTGTGTTGTAGAGAATATCATACCTTTATGTATAATCTGTTGTGGTAATGAAAATGAACCTAAAGAGAAAAACGGTAGTGTTAAACATGATACGAAGAATATAAGCTATATATCTTTATTTATTATTAACTTACATACATGTGTATGTATAGTAAGGTTAGAGAATAAATGTATAATAAGGTTAGATAAATGAATAAATTTATTTACCCATGTACTTCTTCTTCAATAACAACTATAGATGTTCCTGCAAAATAAAATTTATGTTAGTTAGTAAAATAGAGTTGAAGATAAAAATATAAAGAGAGAAGAGAAGAAGATGGAAAATAAAACCAGAGAAAGGTGAGATAATGAAATTGAAATGAGATAGTGTGAGGATAATGAAGCATTTGAAATTCAAATACGGTACAAAAAAGAGTGGGAATTAAAAAGACTATTTTGTGAAGGACACAGTCCCATCGGTCAGCAAAAGCTAAGGAAAGTAAAAAAAAAAAGTGTATTTCCTTGTACTTTAACTCAGATTTGTTTAAGTCAAAGAAATAAATGTGCTTAGTCTAAACTGCCCTCACAAATGCTTACGTGGAAGTCTAAATTGAAAGGCTAGTAATGTAAAATCCTCAGTATCTTATTTTCTCAAGTTATATCTGGATATCTTTAAACCTTGTTTTGTTGTAACCCTTGACATTGCCACATATAACTGACCATGGCTGAAAACATCTTTTGGTAAGTACAAACCAACGTTGTCCAATGATTGCCCTTGAGATTTATTAATAGTCATTGCATAGGACACAATTATTGGAAATTGAATTCGGTTGAGTTTGAATGGCCATGGTGCTTGAAATGGAGACATTTTCATTTTAGGAATGTAAAGAACCCCACCAATATTCTTGCCACTGATTATTCTAGCCTCAATGACATGATTTGCAAGTTTGGTTACTATCAACCTAGTACCATTACACAATCCTTCCGAAGGATCGAGATTCCTCATGAGCATGATTGGTGTTCCAATTTTCAAAGTGATTTTGTGATTTGGCAGACCAGATGTCCGAAGAGAATTAAGAAACTCTGGTGTTAGTGTCTCAAAGATTTGACAGTCATTAACATCAGATCGATCGATAGAGTCACAGCTATAATAATCTTTGGATTCACCTGAAATTAATAGAAAAAGTAAGGGCCAATATATGTCAAATTTATTGGGACTTATAGCAATAGTTGTAACTTGTTAATTTACCTGGGATCAAGATTAGAACATAGGAATTGATCTGTTCAACAACTTCAATTGTTGAGGCCAATATTGCTCTGCTTTGTAGGAAATTCGCAGACTTGTAATGTTTAATCAAGTTTGGATAAGTACTGTGAACTATTGCATGTATAGGATCATCATAATCAAGAATCAGGAGGTCTTTTGGAATATCGATATCTGCATAACCATCGTTTGGAACAGCAAGTTTTCCTTCTCCAACTTTCAAAATCCATTCAGAAAACTTTTTCAGTTCATCACAATTTCCATTTCCTTGTAGCCTCATATTTTTTTTTAGAGTTAAGACTTTACAATGATCCCAAATTTTTGATGAATTTATGGAAGCATTTACAATATCTGAACGACTACCTCTAGGAACTACCGGCAGAATTTGTCTGAAATCTCCTCCAAATACAATGACCTTTCCACCGAAAATAGTGTCTGAGTTTTTGTATGAACTCATCACATCTCTCAAAGTTCTTTCAAGGGCTTCAAATGTGAATCTGTGAGCCATTGGAGCCTCATCCCATATAATCAATTTTGTCTGTTTCAGAAGGCCAGCATAATCATCATTGTGTTCAATTTCACATGTAGAATTATCTAAGGTTGGAACTGGAATTTTGAACTTTGAATGAGCAGTTTTGCCACCAGGTAGTAATAGTGATGCTATTCCACTCGAAGCGACGGTCAACACTATCTGTGATCTTGATCTCAAAGATGAAGCAAGTGTCCTCCACATAAAGGTTTTATCAGTTCCTCCATAACCATGTAAGAAAAAAACACCTCCTTTTTGTTTTTGAACAGCCCTCATTATAGTATGATATATTTCTCTTTGTTCAGCTAACATAAACAAATATAATCTGATTATATTATAAATCTATGAAAGTAATTAAATAATATTACAAAGCCTATTGTTAAGTAAATCTATAAAGGTTATGAATAAATTACGTATGTAAGTACCTGTGAGTGCTCTAAACAAAGTTTGGAATTCCTGTTTTTGTTCTTGAATATCATAATTGGTTTCATCATAAATAAGTCTATTCCCCAAATTAGCAGTAACATAATGCTTTGGATAGGGAATACATGGAAAATCTGCCAAACTTTTTCTATTGGCCTGTAGTAATTTTTCAATCTCAATGAGTGTTAAATTTTCAATTTGTGCATCAGTTAACTGTAGACCTGTATACATACATAAAACACAATGTTGAAATATATACATTATAGAAGTATTACAAATTTATTATGTAGGGAAGATACCTCTATTTTTTGCAATGATGCGCTGGTGATACAAAATACCATCAGCGAGCCAAATTTTGGATTCATCCCAAACATGTCTAGGACGATTCATTGTATTTGATTGTAGCAAAATGACGAAAAGCTTTCTCAAAAAGTGTCCAGAGCCCCAGTCTTTAGCTTCCTTGATAGCATTGATGTATACCCGATCATCTTCAAGAAATCCCATCGCAAAGCATGCATCTCTGTAGGTAACATATTGATCTTGGTCAATTTTCCTGAGGTCATCATAGCAAGTAGGTCCTTTGACTACAGTTAGCATCATTCTTAAATAATACAGCTCTCCTGTTGTTGGTGGCACCCAAATTAATCTTCCAATTGTAAATCCTCTTATTCTGGGTTTCCAAAGTCTTTTCTTCTTGACATATACAAATTTTGAAACAAATTGGCCATAGGTCAATGTCCTGCCTTCTTGAAACTTTTTGTTGGCTTCAAACCATGCTGTAAACATAGATTCAGTGACACTTGGTTTAAGAAGAACATCGTCTATTCGTTCATAATCTTGGAAATAAACAGAATGTTGTCCTTCCAAATGATAGAACAATCTCTCAATAGCAGGTTTACGACCATGGATGGCAAAAGAGAAAATTCTCCAGCAAGCTTCACTTGGAGACACATATCTACAATCAATGTATTCTTTGACTTCATCAATTTCTTCATTTTTTGAATTGTTCTTCTGATTTGACCTAGAAATAGCAGCTGTGATACGATCATAACCCTTGTGTATATATTTGAAAAGATATTTGATAGAAGTACATTGGTTACACCATTCCATATTGATGTGAGCATGATATTTCAATAACAAAAATGGATTGTAAGGCACAACATTTTGATTATCCATTGTTATACCACTTCTTTCTATGGTGAAACCATTGCTTCTTCTCCTGTAAACAGGATATCCTTCTTGATCAACAATTGTTGTCTCTTGATACTTCTTTGGAAAATATTTGGAACACCTTCCCTCACGCATGCAAGGTGATTCTGTATGTGTTCTTCCACATGGACCATGGATCATATGAGTTTTAACCAACATATACAATTCTTTTTGACTTGTTGGATCTGGAATTTCAGCTGAGATGATTTTGTTAATGTCATCAGGTGATGGATATTTGCTCTCCGGATGAAGGAAAAGGAGGATATGTGCATGAGGCAGGCCACACTTTTGAAATTCAATAGTGTACAAAACTGTCAACAATATAATTAGTCTTAATTAAATTTACAAATAATTCAAAGTCGTATTTGATATTAAGTAATTATAGATTAAATTTAAAAGTACTTACATGCCATGACCTTTCCTAGAACATGTTTTTTGGTAAGATCTTTAAGTAACTCAGTTAATTTGATTTTGAAAACTCTTGTTATGATATCTGGGCGTTCACGAGCCTTTAAATTTTGCTTCGAAAGCAACCTAGTGATTTCAGGCCAGTTTGGATTGCAAGTAAATGTGATGAACAAATCTGGAAATCCAACTGATGCAGATATCGCCATACCATCAAAATATAATTGATCCATGTACCTCTTGCTTCCAACAAAAGATGAAGGTAATACTACTCTCTTACCACTTTTTGACTGTGATTCAGTAGAAGCATTGAGTCTTTGGTATTTTCCAACCCTCAAAGTGGACTGATTGTTGCGTACAAATGATAATCTTTCAGCCTCCATCATTGTAAAACCATCAACTAAAAACTGTTGGAAAAGTCTTCTTGAGCACAACAGTGTTTTAGCTTCTGATTTTCTCATTTGAATTCGAAAAGATAGCCAATCCATAATAGTAAGCCGGTTCCTCTTTGTAATAACAACATCAGGTCTCTCCTTGTGAAGTGTCCCACGTCTAAATCCATCTTCACCATATGGAAATATTAGAGGATATTGGTATCCAAGGTAAGATGCATGAAACTCATTAATTCTGGTAAGTTTTCCACCTTTTTCTTGAATGATTATATCTCTTGAATCTCCAGCATCAACATCACCTACAATTAGAGCTGCTATTTCAGAAACTGTCGGTGTATTGTAAATTCTTCCATCAGTTTTTCTATCATGAATGAGTCTGAGTTTCAATTCCTTAACATTCCCAGCTTGTAATTTATCTCTTGCCATCCTAAAAGCTTTTGCATGAACATTGTGTTCATCCAGCATTCGACTCAAGCTTCTAACAATATCAGGATCAATTGATTTATTGTCCCTGAAAAATGGAAATTAATATAAGTAGAATAAAAAAATGATCCAATATTAAAGAGATATACTGGATACTAAGATAACTAACCTAACACTATGGATTCGATTAGCCAGCTCATTGTCGGTGTCATAAATATAAAGCTGAGCAAATTTCGGAGGGTCACCGATATTTGGTAACATGCTCCCAATTCGATGACATGGTTGTCCATGTAACCTCAAATTTGGTGGACCTTTACCATGATTGAATCTTTTATCAAACTTCATACCAGGTGATGTAAATGAAAACATCGAATTGTACATTCAAACATTTTGTTGGAAGTGTTTACTTTGTTTTGATTTTGTATCAAACAGTAAATTTCCAAGAGATTCAGGTGGATTTTTTAGCAATGGTAATTGAACTTTCCCATTACTACAACACATTTGAAAAGTAGGGTTAGCACTATGTCTTGCTTTTTGACGTCTCTCTTGATACCACATGTTAGCTCCACATGATTGACATTCGAACAGAGCATCTCCAATGTCTGAATAAGCTATATACAAAATTTGATATGTTCAGATTGATGAGTTAACTGACATTCATATTGGGTAATAGATAATAAAATAAACCAAAATTTACCTTGTGCAAAACCTGAGTTTGTATCAAGAACTAAGGCAGAACATTCATCATGATCACTGTCGGTATCGCTTTCAGAATCAAATGAATCTTCTTCACTACTTGGTGAAAAATATTCATTTGGTAACACTTCGGAAGTAGTATCATCAGGCTGAGAATGTTTCCTTTTGTTTAGACTGGTTGGAATTGAAACGGGTGGGATAGCCATAGTACTATTTACACGTGTGGGATTGGTAGCAATGCTATTTACAGTGTCAAACTTGGTTGCCAAGTTAACATGTACCCTTTCGATATGAGGCTGTGTACTGGGTTGCTTAGATTTTAAGACACGGTTTGGTGAATTCGGGGGAAACCTCACATTGGTGGTTCGTTTGTTCACAATTGATGATGTTATATCAGAAAGTGGAGTGTTTTTTCTGGTAGGAGTCATAGAGGTATGTGTTGTCCCACTATTAGGAGATGAGTTAGGGATGTGATTGAAACGAATATTTGGTTTGGGTGTTTGTTGGTTCACAACAGATGATGTTATATCAGTCAATGCAGTGTTTAGTCTAGTATGAGCCATAGAGGTTTGTGTTTTTCTGCTATTAGCACTTGAGTTAGTAATGCTATTGTAACTCAGATTCTTGACTACTCCAGCAAAGGGGTTTTGTTAATTGAATTTGAAGGGAAGTCTTTTGTGATTGAAACATTTTCGAATGAGTGATGTAAGTGTTGGTGATGGACATTGTTTAACAGTGGTGTTACAGTCGATGTCGTCTTACTTGATTCCCCAACCATGACAGCTCGGATTTGGCACAAATGCTCCACAATGCTCCTCAAAGCTTTTTTGCAACTCTCCCCAAATTGCCCTTTTCCGTTTTTTTGCCTTATAACCCCACAAAATTGGAGTTCTCTACCACTCAAAAGTTGCATGATAAATTTCAAAAAGCAAGGTTATATTTGGTATTTCATAACCTATTTACACACTGTCCAATGTTAAAATATTCCAATTTCAAATTTCATATTCTCCCTCTTTTTCTCCCTTTATAATCAATTTGTGTTTTCTCTCTCTTAATCTACTCATATTCATGTTCTATCTTCTCTTTCATTTTCTCTTTTCTTCTGCATATTTTTTCCTTACTACTAATGTTTGTTCTTCTTATTTTGCAGAGAAAGAAGAATAAAAGAAAATGAAATCTTCACAAAGGTATGTCATAGAAAAACTCACATTTTCTTTGTTCATCTATTTTTTCTATCTTTTATATCATGTTTAACAAAGATATTTTTTCTTCAACTTTCCTTTACATCAATGATTCTACAGAATAAAAACAACTAATAACAATTATTTTTGAAAAAAAAATTTGTTGCAGAAAATAAATAAGAGCTTAGAAGATGCACTTCTCCAAAAATAAATAAAAAGTCAAGCAAATGAATATCAATCTTCACTAATTTCTTTTTCATTAAACAAAAAACAGCAGCACCGCATACTTATCAAAAGCATTGTTATCATTTTATTTTTCACTAATTAATGCAATAATATGTTTTTTTCTTTCAGGATACATGATACAAACAAAAATGAGAAGAAAACAAGAAACGGAGGTAAAAACAACTACTTAACACTTATTGATGCTCAATATTATTTTTTAGCTTTATATTATATTTGCTGTTCTGAAGAATAAAAACAACTACTTTTTTGAAAAAAAATTGTTGCAGAAGAACAAAAAGACAATAACGATTTTAATAAATAAACAAATAAAATTAACAGATCTAGAATCAAATAGAATAAAAGAGCCAAAAAAATTGATTTTGTTTTTTTGCTTTTTATTTCCATGCACAGAAACAATAAAAAGTTTGATTTTTTTTTCATTTTCATTTTTTTTGTAAGGCTTTCTATTATTTATATATACAGAAGCAATAAAAAACTTTTTAATAAAAAATAGAGATTAGTCAAAAAAATTAAAAAATTGAGAGATTAGTCCAAACAAAAATAAAGAGAGAGAGAGAATTGCAACCGTTAGCTAAGAGAGAAGAGACAAGAATAAGAAATGGGTAGTTGAGAATTAAATGGATGTTGGAAATAGTTGAGAAATTTATGGCTTTTTTTTTGTAAAAAATTTGTTTTTATTTTTATAGTAGACATAAAAATTACTTTTATCTATACCAAAAAAAAATACTTTTATCTTCTTATTAACCAAAAAGAAAAAAAAATCATGATCTTTTTTATAAAAAAAAGTATATCATCATAAATAACAATTTTTAAGACCCAAATTTAAAGGCAAAAGTTAATATCCATAAGTCCAAATTTATGTATGATGCATAAGTGAATTACAGCCACTTGATCATGGAATTTTTTTTGCCACGTGTTACGATCTCAAGTTGTCACCCTGTGAACCTGAGTCACAGGATCACACATCTCTCACTTCTCCACTTCGCCTTCTCTTCTCTGAATCGCCACCGTCTTTCTTCTCTCTATCGCCACTGTGTTTCTTCTGTTCATCGCCACCGTGATTCGCCGTCGTGTTCGTGTTTCTTCTCTGTATCGCCACTGTGACTTCGCCGTTGTGTTTGTTCTGTGTATCGTCTTCTCCGTCACTCAGAAGCTGCGATTGAATTCTCGAAATTGGAGATTCAATTTGCGCCTAACTCTAACAATATTCTAATTTCATCTTGGGATTATGTAAGTTTCGTTTTTCCTTGTTAATTTGATTTTGTTTCTGATATTCTATTAGCTTCTAGGTTTTGATTTTTTATTAATGTTCATGATTTTTAAATTCATCCATTAATGTTGTTTTTGCCTGAAACCATTAGGCAAGTAATTTGGTTTCACAAAAAAGACTATCACTCACTAATATGACCAATAGAGAGAGCTATGATGTATGAAAGGGTTTTTGTTTTTGCTTAATTATGCTTCAATTGTGTTTGAGTATTGTTAATTTAATCTTAATTTGATTTGTTAGATTCTGAACTTGTTAAGATTTTAGACTGTGAAACTCGATCTTTGAGTAAGGGTTATATTTTTGAAGACTTAGATTAGCTATAATTAGTTATTGAATTTAAGATTGCTTTTGTTAGATTCTGATTTTTTTAGATGTTGCTGAATTGAGTAGTCTTGTTTGGAGATTGTGATTGTGTTAAGCTAGGTAAATTATGATGATGATAATTTGAATTATGAAGTGAGTTTGATGTGTATTTGTTGCATTTCTAAAACTGTGATTGTAGGTTGAGCTGCAATTGAGCTCTTATTTTATGTGATTTAATTGCAATTCGGCGTGGCTGTTGTCTTAACAAATCAAGTAGTTTCACAGGTAGATGGTTCTGCAATGTTTGCTAGACCCCAAGTCAAGCCTATTGGAGGCAATATTATGGCTCATGCAACCACAACAAGGTTAGCTCTCAGGAAAGGAAGAGGGGAAGAGCGAATTTGTAAAGTGATTAGTTCTCCTTGTTTGGCTGAAGACGCAGGTTGTAACCGCTATGGTCCAGCAGGCTATGGAATATATTGATAAGACACCGGATATTGAAACTCGTATTGAACTTATCAAAACACTGATCAAAACACTGATTAGCTATGGCCGTGGTGTCGAAAATGAAAGACAATGGTTGCATTCCTGATGCTGTAACTTATGAAACAATTATCCGTGCTCTCTTTGAAAATGATGAGAATGATAAAGCAAAGAAACTTCTCTGTGAAATGATTGCTACAGGTCTGTTGTAAGGGAAGTACTAGTTAGGCTACTTTGAATTTTGATGATAATGGTCTAATGTTTATTATTTGGTATTTTTGTTAGATATTTATTGTAACTTATCAGCTTTTGGAATGCCTTGATGCAAAACAAATTTTATGAATTTTGGTAATATGGACAATCTAGCTGTCTAGAAACTAAAGAAGGGTTAAGATATTGGCCACTGGTCTGATGTCATAATTCTTCACTGAGATTTTGGTATTGGGTGCAAACTAGGGAGTGTCTTGTTTTTTATCTGGCGTGTTGCTGCTATTGGTATTGGATGAAAAGATGTTGTTCGCTATAATACTTCTTGGTGTCTTGACAGATTTTGTAGTCTGTTGAATTTGGTGTACCTAGTTGAATTCAATAAAATAGGCTATTTATCAACCAAAAAAAAAGTTGTATTTAAACAGTTTCACATAGTTTATTTAGGCTGTAAATGGTTCGATAGAATGTAAATGGCTAGATAAAAGAGGGCTTAAATGATGCACAGGGGTTGTGTTTAGAAAGTTTATTTTAAGATCAGTTGACTAGATAGTTTAATTCTTTTTGGATTGTCCTTTTCTCATTTTGTATTTGGATTAGAGTACCCTTTAGTCTATTCTTTATGAAATATCTCTCTTAGTTGTTTAAAAAATATGTATTGAAAGTAATCTTGCTATGTGATTCATTGTCTTGTTTTAGACTGATACAAATTGTTGTTATTGAGTTTGAGTCAGGTACAAGTTATTACTCGCTTCGATCTTTTTGTGGTTTTTTACACATACTAAAAATATCAATAAATGTTGTTACTTTTGATGGAATTATGTTTTTTATCCTATAATAATAATTTATTTTTTCATGGAATTTTGGAATTTTTCCCTATAAATATTACTGATCAGTGTATCTGCAGGGAAGGTTAGTTAGTTATGTTTGAATTCTCCATTGTGTTTTATTATCTTTTCACAGAGTTATCCATCTTATAAGAGATATGTTTTGGCTATTTGTATGTTGTACCGTGTTCTTCTTAGATATACGTTGAGATTGAGAGAGCACGATTGGCCAAGAAACTTGCCAAGATTAAGGAAGAACAGGGGCTTATTGCTGAGGCTGCTGATCTGATGCAAGAAATTGCGGTCAGTGTGAACTTGTTATGTTTTCATGGCTTTTGTGTATCTTTGTTTTTGGATGATACTGATTAGTAGAAATTATTGTTTGGTTCACTTATTTAATGGGTAATCTTAACAGGTGGAAACTTTTGGTGTCATGGCTAAAACTGAGAAGATTGCATTCATTCTGGAACAAGTACGAGTCTCATTTTTGTTTGTTTCAGTGATGATAAAAGTAGCAGGCTAATAAAATTTTATGTTGCTAATAAGTTACTAATTTGGTCATCACCCATGTTAAATTGTAGGTTCGGTTGAAGAGTCTTGGTTTTTCTTCTTCAGCTCAAGTCAAACTGTATAGATCATATTGGTTCAATAAGATAGGGGTGATGGTAGTGCTTGGTTATTGATCACATTTGTTCTATAGTTTAAGGCGAAAATGGAAATGCATTTGTGAATAAGTGTGTACTATAGGTTGTGAATAATGGTTTGAATATTCAGGATTTAAAAAATCTATTTTACTCTCATAGTCAATATTAATGGGTTCACAACACTGAAACCATTTAACAAGACTAATGGTTTCAGTGTATAACATGTTGAAACCATTAAACAATAGTAATGATTTCAGTGTATAATCTTTATTTAAAATTATTTAACAATAATAATGTTCTATTACATTCACTTATAAATGCCAATATTAAGGATTTGAAAAATCTATTTTACCCACATAGTCAATATTAATGGGTTCACAACACTGAAACCATTTAACAAGACTAATGGTTTCAGTGTATAACATATTGAAACCATTTAACAAGACTAATGGTTTCAGTGTATAACATTAGTCAATGGATTATAAATATACTAGTAACTACTACTATTGATATGGACTAAGCAGTGTATAATTTTTCAAGTCAAGAATTGCGAGAATTAGTGTGATGTTTCTTTTACTTGTCTAGTTCTTTATGAATTATCTTTTGGTGTGAAAGGTAAAAAGATTTAGGTTTTTTTATAGTTAAGACTTAAGATGGAAAAAATGGGAGTGACTTTGAGAGATGAGAGGAAAGATATAAGAGAATTTTGTATTTTGTTTGAAAGAAAATTATTAAAGGAGGGAGGAGGAGAATGCTTGTGATCAATATTTTTTTTTGTTACCCTCATAGTCAATATTAATGGGTTAACAACACTGAAACCATTTAACAAGACTAATGGTTTCAGTGTATAACATGTTGAAACCATTTAACAAGAGTAATGGTTTCAGTATATAATCTTTATTTAAAATCATTTAACAATAATAATGTTCTATTACAAAACCATTAGACAAGTATTTTGGTATCTCATATAAGACTATCAAGCAAGTATATACAATCAAGGTATTAGATTCGAAGAGAGGAGAATTGTCTTCGAATCAACCCATGAACCTCAAACCTCGGAAGAGAGGTGATGTGTTGAATTCAAATGCACGTCCTTCAAATGGGTTGATTCGAAGACCATCCTTAAGTAAGTTTCAACTAATGGAAGTTCCTGAACCTTTTATCAAAAGTGTATATGTAACTAAAACCATTTAACAAGACTAATGGTTTCAGTGTATAACTTACTGAAACCATTTAATAAGAGTAATGGTTTCAGCGTACAAATTCATCACGGGCTAATAATATTCAGTTAATATGAGTGCTCATCTTTATCCAAACTACAAGTAATATGAGTGTATAACCCACCAATAGATAAACACAACAATCACATAACTTCATCTCAAGTATATCACATTCTACAGTTAATATGAGTGTTCATCTTTATTCAAACTACAAGTAAAATGAAAATGATAGATTACTGATTTTCAACAATGTGAAAGTCAGATTCTTCCTTTTTGGTGTATAATAGTCATGCTCAATAATATCAAAATGACATAACTCATAATAAATAACAAATATGCCTTCTCCACCAAATTGGGAATTAAGACATGAACCAATTCTTCATACACCAACTCACATGTCAGAGACTGAAAAAAATCCATAATTCGTTACTTTGAGATGAAACTTTATATACAAATGGATTACAACATAATTGACACAGCAGAAAAATTACAAAAATAACTGTCATAACTAACTGAATAGAATAGAAATCAAGTTGGGGAGTCTACTAGTTTGCACATCAGTATCATACAGGGTCAGTCTTGCTGTCACACATATCCTCAGTAATCTCCAATAAACTATGAGATGAGTTTTGTTGGAATGTATCTTTGACAAATTTTTGAAAGATGCAAGTTATTATTTTGATTGTATTTCTCTAATTTTGTTCAACTTTCCCCTACTCTTATTCTCATTCTCAATATCAAATTACTTCTGTCATCAAAATGAACTGAAGGGTTTAAAGTTCCTATAGTTCCAAAGTTGAAGAGATCTCAACAATCTGATTCACATTACCAACCTTCAAGGAATACTCTTGTTCAAAAAAAGCCTTCAAGGAATACTCATTAAAGGAGTCAAAACATGTTCCCATCCTAGAATCCTGCAAAACAACAGACACATAGTAATAAATTTGGTAAGAATTCATATTCATCTCTTTTAAATGTTGGAATTATTCTATTAGAGAAAATGATATTTATGAAACCATAAGTATGGTTTTATGGTTTCAGAAAGTTATACACTGAAACCATTTACCAAGAGTAATGGTTTCAATGTATAAACTACTGAAATCATTTTCAAAATCAAATTAGAATCAATACAAGCTAAATCAAAATCAAAATCATTCAACATCAGAATGAAAACAACATTATGCATATCAGAATCAAAATTAAAATCAAGATCAAAAGCAAAATCAAAATCAACTTAGAATAGCATATCAGAATCAAAGTATTCAATAAAGATGTGGCTATCAAAGTATTTAAGAATGGTAGTATAAATGAAAATATGCAGAGGGAGTTTTCTCAGGAAATATTTATCATGAGGTTTGTTCTATCACAACGTTCACTCCTCCCCGCTCATTCTAAGAAATTTGAATATTAAAGTGATGTTTCATTTTCAGTTCTTAGTTTCCAACATTCTTATCTCAAAATGTAACCATGTTTTTTCTATTGGTTAATTGTAGAGGCAATGAGAATCACATGTTTCTATCTGCTGCATTTTGTTATTCTTGTTTTACTTGGTGTTTCTCTAGTGCAAGCAGAAGATGCATACAAATTAGGGGTTTATGATACTAACATATCAACAAACATTGTCATATCACATATTCCCACTGAAACCAAAATCCTTGCCTAATGGTTTCACTTAGATAGCAGACATTATCACATATTCCCACAAATGTGGAAACCATTCAAACAGACAAACACCAGCCAAAGATCACAAATACGACAAGAAAGGCAAGGCATAAACAAACTATGAGTATTATCATTTAATATTTTTGATATCTTTTTGAATCATTATATATCTTGTGTGAACTTGGTTATTGTTTCCATTGAAAAAGTAACACAATTAAGAGTATGAACTTGTAACAATGCCTAATATACTTCTTAAGATTCTTCCACAAAATAAAAAAATTCTAGGTAATTTCATCAGATTGCATACCGGCAATATACATTCCCAAATCCTAAATATCCATTCACAATGGGCTTATATGAGAAAGCCAAACATAAATAAGTTAAATGGGTCGGGTCAGAATTTAATTGTTTTCTTCTTCTTCCTCAACCTAATAGTAACAGGTGCAGCAGATCACGACCACCACCACCACCGAAAAACCATAAACTCAGAACAACAAATCAAGGGTAAAAATATAGCTCTAATTCCCAAATAAACTCAGAACAACAAATATAAACTCAGAACAACAAATCGTGTCTCACAGAGTCAATCCAAACCAAAATAAAACCTAATTCCTAAAATAAAAGTAAAAATATAGTTCTAACCTGTTTTCTTTTCACCATTTTGTGTTTGGTTCGTTCAAATGTTGGCGACGGTGAAGATGATGAAATGATGTTGATGATGAACGGCGTTGTGATTGGGAGATGGTTGGAACCACTTTATGTTAGAATTGACTTTCAAACCAGATTAAATTAGTGGTAAAAGAAAATAAAAAATGAAAAACGTTGTGGTATGTAAAGATGTGACTATTGAGTTGTGCATAAGTTCACCTTTTGCGTGCAACCATATGTACTAGAAAGCTAATAGTAAATATTTTGTTATTCTTTTGATAGTTGATCGGAACTTTGCTTCTTTGCGGGTAGTATGTAGTAAGAGTAAAGTGTTTTATAATGAAATAGTAATTATTATTGATCTTAACTGTTGATCAGAACAGGTAGAAGGCCAGCTGGAAGTCCGTTGAGCAGGTGATAGGCAGCAGGTCCGAGCAGATGATCCACGGAGGGGGGGTTGTACCTGCAAGTGCTCCGATGCCTAAGTCAGTAAAGGTAGAGAGCAAAAGAGATACTAGAGAGAAGTTAGAGAGAGAGAGTAATTGTGATAATGAATAATGTTCTACCTTGCTCTCCCAAGAGGGAGAGTATTTATAGCCCCCAGCTCTGGGCCAAAGGTCCTCTTAATGGGCTGGACTAGCCAAGGCCCATTAAGAGGGACTGCCAAGATATTACCCTTAGATAGTGGGTAGAGTAGTAATTTTACCCTATCTTGGTGGAGAGGTTGTGCCATGCTGACATGGAGGTGGTTGGGCAAGCCATGGGGACTTTGTGAGGGTCTAGGTGGACTAGCATTAGTCTAGTCCAGAACAGGAGCCCCCCAAGTCGTTGCTCCTAGGCATAGGAGTGATGACTTTAGGTGTGTGCCCAAACGCAGAAGGAAATCTCCTTGCAACCTCTCTTGAACAAAAGTGGAAAAGGAAGTTGTTCGTCAAAGCATTGCTCGTAGCAAATACATGCAATGTTTTGCTCAAATGTGTTGCTCGTATCTCCTGCGAGGAGATACTGCACAAGATGGAATAGTTGCTCGTATCTCCTGCGAGGAGAAACTGTACAAGATGGAATAGTTGCTCGTATCTCCTGCGAGGAGATACTGCACAAGATGGAATAACTGCTCGTTGCCATGGCGAAGAGATAACCACGAGAAGTATATCTGCTCGTGACGAGGAGGTGATATCAATTGTCGCTTGTTGCTGCACCTAAGAAGTTAGCAACGAGGAGGTTTTTGCAAAGCGCAGCCTTTTGCTTGAGGACTTGCTCGAGTGAAATTCGAGCATCCTTTTTTATTGGGGATGTGAAAGGGTGCATTTACTGCTTTGGTTTTTACGAGGGAGTGTAAGGACCATTGGATCAAGGTGCCTCTTCACTTTCCTGGCTTGGTCTATATAATAGAGGGGAGTGAATTTCATTTTTACTTTTCACTCTCTCTCTTCAATCGTAAATCTCTCTGAAGTTCCAATTCACAAGTCAAATCGTTCTTCAGGTTTTCTTCATATTCAAGGTAATTCTTTCAAATTTTCCTCTTTAGATCCATTTTTTGTCATTTCTGCCCAGTTTTGGGCGTTTTTTCATGAAGAATGTATGAATTTATGAACATTAGGATGAATGTGCCGGGCACCATATGAACTTGGTACCGGGGAGATTTCCTCCCCTTTGAAACTCTAGGTTAGATAACTAGTGACGGGGAGCCTATCTCCCCGTTTGAAACTTTAGATAGTTTATTTTAAGAGCCGGGGAGCCTATCTCCCCGTTTGAAACTTTTAGATAGTTTGTTTAGGTGACGGGGAGCCTATCTCCCCGTTTGAAACTTTAGATAGTTTTTATTGCTGGGGAGCATGTTCTCCCTTTTTAACTTAGGAATTTTTTCATGAAATTCGTTGTTTGAAATTCAAAGACGGGAAGCTTATCTCCCCGTCTTTCACCTGGGCTACCCTCCTCGGTTTGATTTTAATTGCCATTTGAAAAGGGCTTTGGTCGGGGACAGCGTCCTCGTCCTATCCTGCGCCCTTTCACTTGAATTGCGGTGAAAGGGTGGATTTGATCATCGAATTCACTTTGTTTTTGCTGCATTTCAGGTTGTAAAATGTCAGAATCCGAGGAGGTTGTGGAAAGCCAGGGTGCGGAGAAGTATACATTGGTCGACTGCATAACCGATCCTGCGCTGGATTGGGTTGCTCCAGAACCCCGGGGAATAGCCTCGGCGCTTACTTCCCAGGATCCAAGATTATATATGACCGTCGAGCAGCAGAGAGCAGACGGGCTTCAAAATTGGTCGACCCGTATACCCGGGGAGGGTGAACGGGTGTGCTCGTCTTTTGGCGGGCATGATTTCGCTATGTACGAATTTGTATTTAAGGAGATGGGGCTCAGGCTGCCGTTCAGCCCCTTTGCGGCCAGCGTGCTTAAAGCCTTGCAGGTGGCTCCGTCGCAGCTGCATCCAAACTCGTGGTCTTTTATTATGGGGTTCGAGCACCTCTGTACGTATAAAGGCGTTCTTCCCACTCTTCCCCTTTTCTTTAGAATCTTCAAGATTCAGCGTAAGCCGACGAGGGAGGTTGGGCGAGCACCTCGTCAGAATTGGGTTTCATTAAAGCATCACGAGGATGTTAAATTATTCAAAATGTTTGTGGATTCCGTTAAGGATTTCAAAGAGAGGTATTATGTTGTCCGGCCAGAGTCTTCATCTGCCCGGGAGAGTTTAATGGAGCTGGAGGAAGATAGGGACGAGCAAGGTGTTGCCCGTAAGGATGCCAGCGGGCAAGTTATAGTTCGGGCAGTCCCTAAATTCCCGTTAAGCTGGTCGTACACCCATTTTCTGAAGGAGCCTAAGGAATATACAACCGGGGACGCAGACTTGTCTCCCGAGGATATGGCTGCCTTCGAAAGTCTGAAGACCTTTGTGGCCGGTTTTACTCCCGGGGTCTGGACGACTCGTAAGGGAGTTACCATAAGAGATGAACACGGGGTGCCTAAGGCCTCTCCTCGTCTCATTAATACTAGGACCCTCCTCAAGTGCAGAAATGCCGGGGAGGTCAAATTGTGTTTGGGTATTGTTTCTTTTCTTTCTAACTTAGAAAAATTTATGTTATTGTTGTGTGCATTCCTCGTCTTTTACTAACGTGCTCGTCATTTATTTGCAGACGAAATGGAAACTATTGCCGAGCGCATGCTGAAGGCCAAGCAGGATGAGAAGGCGAGCAGGTCTGGC
This sequence comes from Trifolium pratense, assembly GCF_020283565.1. Lineage (NCBI taxonomy): Eukaryota > Viridiplantae > Streptophyta > Magnoliopsida > Fabales > Fabaceae > Trifolium > Trifolium pratense. The sequence goes on along the minus strand of NC_060062.1, from coordinate 59,208,192 downwards.
CGAGGAAAAAAGAAGGTTGTTACCAGAGCTTCCCAGGAAGTGAGACCGGGGACCCCCTCCGTGCAGGTTATTGGGACCTCGGCGGGCACCCCTTCCTCAGCTCCCCGGCCTCCTCCAGCAAAGAGGATAAGAGAAGGAGATTCCCCGGTTGAAGATGCGGGCATGGGAGGATGCAGCAAGTTTCCTGTTCCTCGGTGTTTTACCGTGGACAGATTTTTTGAGAAGTATCCTCCGGAGGTTTTTGAAGCTGAAAGGGCTGCTATTCTCAACCAAGAGCCTGAGGTCCGTAAGGAGCAGCATGCTCGTGACATGGCTGCTGTGGTGCGAATGATCTCGAGCTCCCTAGTTCTGGGTGACGAGCGGGAATCCTTAGTCGAGCAGCTGAACACTGCCCAGGCCAGGCACGAGCGGGCCAAAGGTCGGATCAACCAGCTCAAAATTGTTGTGGATGACCTCAAGGAGAAGCAACAACACTGGGGTGACCAGCTGGACGAGCACCGCAAAAGGGGAGAGGAATTGGAAGCTGCTCGGGTTGAGATTGAAAGGCTTAATGCTGCCATGGCTCCGGGCGAGAATGAGCACAAGGCTGCTGAGGGGCTGACCACCCGAGCAGACTTGGTCAAGGTGATTGCTCAACTGTCCCATGATTTTGTAGAGGGCACTGAGTACGCCTTTGAGAATGCTGTGCAGCAAATTAAGTGTCTAAATCCTGACGTGGAGCTGGTGACCCGGGGAATGCATGTGAACGGGCAGGTCAAGGATGGCCAGATTGTTATCCCGGCTGGCCTGGCCGACTCTGATGAAGAGGAGGAAGATGCTGACGTGGCATTCGAGGAGGGTCAAGAAGACGAGCAAGGCGACGGGCACGAGCAGGAGGATAGGTGCGAGGAGTAGATGTCCCCGGCCTTTCTATTGTAATTTTATTTTGTCTTTTTGAATTTTGGGGCCTTTGAGCCATGGTTTGTAATATTGAAACAAGTGGGCTTTTGTCCCCGTATGATTTTTATGACAATTCCGGGCAGGTGCCCGTTTTATTTATCTATGCTTGTTTATAACTGCTCGTCTATATCTGCTCGCATGTATGTTTACATTTTCTGCTCGCATGTATGTTTCCTCCTTTTTTAACTTAGAAAATTTTGGGGAAATTTCGTTGTTTAAAATTTCAACCGGGGAGCCTCCCCGTCTTTTTAACTTAGAAAATTTTGGGGAAATTTCGTTGTTTAAAATTTCAACCGGGGAGCCTCCCCGTCTTTTTAACTTAGAAAATTTTGGGGAAATTTCGTTGTTTAAAATTTCAACCGGGGGGGGGGGGGGCAGGTCCCTGCCTTTAACTTAGCCAAATTTTATGCTAATTTCTTGCTCAAAATCTGAGCCGGGGAGCTTGTCCCCATTTTTAACTTAACGAATTTTTGCTGTTAAAACTTTCGTGCCGGGGAGCTTACCTCCCCGTTATTGAGGTGCTCGTTTGGGCATGCTGGTATGCTTATTCGAGCAAGTTGGTGTGCTAAGTTTTGCCTGTTTATTTTTATGCCTGTTTTGTATACTTATCGTATTTTTGCATGTATGAATGCTGCGCTCGTTGTTATTTTGCCGGGGAGGTTTCCCCTGCTTGATACTGAGCATGTTTTATTGAGGGTAGTCTCCTCCGTTTTGACTTAAACAGTTTAGGGAACTGTATAAGCACTTAGAGTTGTTTCTAAGTTACGCGAATACAAGCACGCTAGTGTACCCTTCTTCGCAACCTGAACCTCCCATCGCGAGCTGGGTGCTAGGTCGTGGCACGGGGACGATGGGCTCGTTTCAAGAGTTATCCTCGTCTAGCAGGAGTTCCATTTCCCTTATGGTGAATTAGTTCCCCTGCTATGGTTTTAGATGAGCACGTGTTGAAGGAAAATTGCATTTAAAACAGAGTAAAACGCAGCGGAAATTTAAGAATTTTCCTTTGGTGGATCCTTGCGAATGGACATGATCAGGGTTTCGATTATTACCTTTGAAGAACAATTCCTCGATTCTGAATTGATCACAAGAACCGCACGATCGCAGCACCTCTAGCCGGTCCACACGAACAGTTTCCGTTCACCTCTTAGTGCTAGCTTCAAGACGACGGTAGAGGGAGATTTAGTGCGGTTAGGGTTTAGAGAATTCTAGGATTACTCTAAAACTCAGATTATGTGTGTAACACTTGACTGAATTACATAAGGCTCTATTTATAGAGCTTATTATGTTGTCTTCAGGCCAAAGTGGTTATTGGACTTCATAAGCCCAATAACCTACTGTAACTAATCGCACCCCACTAATAAGTCATACTTATTTCTCCCGTCATTAACTGTCCTTATGTGTGTGACCCTGTAGGTTCCTATGACGTTGGCAATAATATTAATCTCAATATTATAAACAGTGAGCGGTATCTAGCAACACATCACTGCTACCCAAGTCACAAGAATGTCACGTGATCTGACAAACCTTTCGTGATAAAACTCGTGTGTATAATTACCCTTTTACCCTTATGTCTATATTGAACACAAGGCATAGTACGTCACCCTTGTTAAGTTCAATATTGGGCCCATAGACATATCTCCCGTTATGTAGGAGGGGTAAATTCCATCTAGGTCACTCATGTCCCTCAGCATGATTCGTGGAATACCCATCAACCAACCTTATAGTCATCCTGTTACGGATAACTTTGAATGGCGACAAAGTACTACACTCCTACACCTAGGGAACATAGTGGTTTCAGGTCGAAGGGTGGAATACACCACTTATCACTATGAGAATATCTTATGACATTTCATAACATACTATGTAGTATTCTCATGGTGGGTCAATCCGATATAAATATTACTCTTAATATTTATATCTATGTGAAGACTTGATAACTCTTTATCTATGATCCGTGAGATGTGATCATCAGTCTACCAACATAATAGTCTCTACGTTTTGATGTTATCCCAATTCACATTAAAGCTCGACTACGGATGTTTTAAGAATAGTGTTCTCATGTGTAATGGATTCTCACGATTAAGTCACACTTAACGTTCCATTCAATGAACTTACTATTCTAGGGACTCTATTATTTAACACATAAACATAATAAAGAAAAGCCTTTATTTAATAAGTAAATTATCCAATACAAGTATCATGCAATTATAAATAATTGGCCTCTAGGGCTTACACCAACAATCTCCCACTAGCACTAGAGCCAATCAGGCATACTCCTAATACCTATGCCCCTAGTGTGGCCCTCATGCTTCGGCTGAGCAAGAGGCTTTGTAAGTGGATCAGCAGCATTGTCAAGTGTTGGTACTCTGCATATTTTCACATCTCCTCTATCAATTATCTCTCGAATAAGATGATAGCGCCTGAGTATGTGTTTGGACTTTTGGTGAGATCTAGGCTCCTTAGCTTGTGCGATTGCACCATTGTTGTCACAAAATAATTCAATGGGATCCACAATGCTAGGGAATATGCCAAGTTCAGTAATGAACTTCTTTATCCAAACAGCTTCCTTTGCTGCATTTGATGCAGCGATGTACTCAGCTTCGGTTGTAGAATCAGCAACTGTATCTTGCTTTGAACTCTTCCAGCTCACAGCGCCACCATTTATGCAAAACACATAGCCTGATTGCGACCTAAAGTCATCCCTATCTGTTTGGAAGCTAGCATCAGTGTAACCAATTACATTTAGCTCTTCTTGGCCTCCATATATTAGGAATGAGTCTTTAGTCCTCCTTAAGTATTTAAGGATGTTCTTGACAGCCACCCAGTGAGCCTCACCAGGATCAGACTGATAACGGCTTGTTGCGCTTAAGGCATATGAAACATCTGGTCGAGTACATATCATGGCATACATGATAGATCCTATAGCCGATGCATAAGGGATCTTACTCATGCGGTCCCTCTCTTCCTTAGATGAAGGAGACTGTGTTTTTGAAAGACACAGGCCATGTTGCATAGGAATGAATCCTTTCTTGGAATCATGCATATTAAAGCGTCTTAACACTTTATCTATGTATGTACTCTGGCTTAGGCCAAGCAGTTTTTGTGATCTATCTCTATAGATTCTTATTCCTAATATATAGGCTGCTTCACCCAGATCTTTCATAGAAAAGCAATTCCCTAACCAAGTTTTAATTTGTTGCAAGGTAGGGATGTCGTTTCCTATTAGTAATATGTCATCTACATATAATACTAGGAATGCGACTATGCTCCCACTAACCTTCTTGTAAACACAAGGCTCATCTTTATTTTGAATGAATCCGTACTGTTTTACAGTTTCATCAAAACGAAGATTCCAACTTCTGGAAGCTTGCTTCAATCCGTAGATTGATCGCTGTAATTTGCATATCCTTTTGGCTTCTCCTGGAATGCAAAAGCCTTCAGGTTGTGTCATATACACATCCTCAAGGAGACTCCCATTGAGGAAGGCAGTTTTTACATCCATCTGCCAGATTTCATAATCATAGTATGCAGCGATGGCAAGTAAGATCCGAATGGATTTGATCATCGCAACTGGTGAAAAAGTTTCATCATAGTCTACCCCATGAATTTGTTTGAAACCTTTAGCAACCAATCGCGCTTTGTAGGTCTGTACCTTTCCATCCATGTCAGTCTTCTTCTTGAAGACCCACTTGCATCCTATGGGTTTAATCCCATCAGGAGCTTCCACCAAGTTCCAAACTTGATTTGTGTACATGGAATCCATTTCAGATTTCATGGCTTCAAGCCACTTCTCAGATTCAGGACCAGTAATGGCCTCTTGGTAAGTCACAGGCTCATCTTGATCCATGAGTAATACATCACCTTGTTCCGATATGAGATATCCATATCTTTCAGGTTCTTGACGTATCCTGTTGGACCTACGTGGTTCTTGTGTTACATGAGCAGGGTTCTCTGTCACAACATCTTGTGCATCCTGCTCTTGTTCCTCCATTGGTGTGTCACTACTTTGTGGATCGTGAATTTCTTCAAGATCTACTTTCCTCCCACTGATTCCTTTGGAAATAAAATCCTTTTCTAGGAATACTCCTGTTCGAGCGACAAACACTTTGCCCTCAGAAGGATTGTAGAAGTGATATCCTTTTGTCTCTTTTGGATATCCCACAAAGAAGCACTTGTCAGATTTAGGTTCAAGTTTAGTAGAAATTTGACGTTTTACATAAACTTCGCAACCCCAAATCTTTAAGTAAGACATATGTGGTTTCTTGCCACTCCATATCTCATATGGTGTCTTTTCAACCGTTTTAGAAGGAACACGGTTAAGTGTATAAGCTGCTGTTAATAGAGCATGTCCCCAAAAGGAGTTTGGAAGATCAGCGTGACTCATCATAGACCGCACCATGTCCAACAAGGTTCGGTTTCTTCTCTCAGACACACCATTCCATTGCGGTGTTCCAGGAGGAGTGAGTTGGGATAAGATCCCACACTCTTTTAGATAGTCATCAAATTCTAGGCTTAAATACTCACCTCCTCGATCTGATCGAAGGATTTTGATTTTCTTTCCTAGTTGGTTTTGTACTTCATTTTTAAATTCTTTGAACTTTTCAAAGGATTCCGACTTATGCTTCATTAGGTATACATACCCATATCTGCTGTAGTCATCAGTGAATGTGATGAAGTACTGAAAACCTCCTCTAGCATGTGTGTTCAATGGTCCACATACATCAGTATGTATGAGAGCCAAGTGATCATTTGCCCTTTCACCTTTACCAGTGAATGGGGTCTTTGTCATTTTTCCCAATAAGCAAGATCTGCATGTTTCAAAAGATTCATAATCAAATGAATCCAAGAGCCCATCTTTATGGAGCTTGGAAATGCGTTTCTCATTTATATGGCCCAAACGACAGTGCCAAAGGTATGTAGGATTTAACTCATTAGGTTTAATCCTTTTCGTATCAATGTTATAAATTGGCATTTCAAGATCAAGAATATATAATCCATTACTCATTTGAGCTGTGGCATAAAAGATATCATTTAAATAAATGGAGCAACAATTGTTCTTTATTATAAATGAAAAGCCAAGTTTATCCAAACAAGAAACAGAAATAATATTCCTGCTAATGGCAGGTACATAAAAGCAGTTCTCTAACTGTATTATTAAACCAGAAGGTAAAGTCAAATTAAAAACTCCTACAGCTAATGCGGCAACTCTTGCTCCATTTCCCACTCGTAGGTCGACTTCACCTTTAGCCAATCCTCTACTCCTTTGCAGCCCCTGCACATTAGTACAAATGTGAGAACCACATCCGGTATCTAATACCCATGTAGAAGAAGTAGATAAATTAATTTCAATAACAAAGATACCTGCTGAATTGGAGCTCTCTACTCCATTCTTTTTATCTTCCAGGTATTTTGGGCAGTTCCTCTTCCAATGTCCAGTCTTGTTACAGTGGAAGCACCTACCCTCCTTTGCAACTCCCCCAGTGGGCTTCAAAGCTTTAGGGGTAGGTTTGGGTTTGGCAACTTCCTTGCCCTTCCCTTTACCTCCCTTCCCTTTGTTGCCCTTCCCTTTGTTTCCATTGCCAATCATAAGAACATGGTTGGATTTCCCTTTTGTTTTCATGTTCTGCTCAGCCTGCCTCAACATGCCCAGCAGTTGTGGCAAAGTCTTTTCCATGTCCGACATGGTGAAGTTCAGAACAAACTGATTAAAACTCTCCGGCAACGATTGCAGGATCAGATCAGTTGCAAGCTCATTTCCAAGTGGAAATCCCAATTTTTCTAAGTTCCCCACGTACCCAATCATCTTGAGCACATGTGGACTTACTAGAGATCCCTCAGATAGCTTAGCTGAAAACAGGGCTTTGGAAACCTCAAACCTTTCAATCCTGGCTTGCTCTTGGTAGAGCGTCTTCAAGTGTTCGATCATATCGAACGCATTCATGTCCTCATGTTGCTTCTGAAGCTCAGAGGTCATGGTAGCCAGCATTAGGCACTTTGCATCCATGGCATCATCAAGACGCTTCTGATAAGCATCCCTTTGAGCCTTAGGGGCATTAGCCGCAGGTTCATCCTCAGGGTTAGGTTGGGGTTCCTCAATAGCATACAGCTTTTTCTCGTGCATGAGGACTATCCTCAAGTTACGATGCCAATCAAGAAAATTTGTCCCAGACAATTTCTCTTTGTCAAGAATGCTTCGCAAAATGTTGTTCGAAGTATTGGTGTTTGACATGGTGATCTACAATTGTAAAAGTGAAAATATAAGTATTTGAACAATTTTAATACACATTTAATTAGGCCTTTAATTAAACATGTGCTCCCACTATTTTACTCAAAACAAATGACCCTCGGCATTTGATTCGGAAAATCCCGTTGGAAGATTTTCTAGTGAGAATGAGATCCATATTTCACTTCGTTTTAAGTCAGCGTTGGGCTGATTACACAAAACTTAGTTATTTAGGTAGGAAACTCCTTTCCAATTGTATCTCATACAACTCTCATATCCTTTCTATTGGGCGAATAACACTTATTCTAATCCATCACATGGAATAACCCAATACTTGCTTCTAAAGTTATATAATCTTATTATATTCTCTTTAGTTAAGTTAGACCCATTAAATAGCGATCGGATAAATAAATTACCTCACCGCAACTTATCAATATTGACAATGCACTTCGCGTTGGCAAAACCTACATTTGTCGATATTGATCTTGAAGGGCGCTATTCGTTGGAAAGCAATAAAACTTAATATTAATTCCTTTGAGGGCTTTTATAATTAATTTGATCTCACCTTACCACGGCTTACATACAATGACGTCACTCCATACATAACATGCATCAACATACATAATATAATAAAATGATATGGTTATGGCCCCTAGCGTGATTGTTCCCTCAAGCCAATGAGAGAACCTATGCTATATTTAACAAAAACCTATACTTCTCCAAGATAGATCTTCATTGCTGTCCTTCCTGTCCTATTTGCTAATCTTATATTACATCACTACAAGAAACTCGTGTTCATACGAGGGAGTGAGATGAGAAAAGAAATTACATCAAGAAAATATAAGAAAGGCACGACACGCAGGCCGTATTTAAATCCCAAATAAAACGAAAAGAAGAACTAAGGCCATAACCATTCATCATGCAACTTTAATAATAATAAACACACAATTTTATTATTATTACATTAGTCCAATTAATAAAACACCATGATTGATCACCTTACGCAGAGTTAGCCGGGGGTTCCGCTGCCCGGTCAGCGGACGGTGGTTCCTAATCGCACCAACACTTGATGCTTCAGGTATAAACCCTAGCCGTACTCTGCTTTTACAAAATTAATACAGTAATCATTCATCAAAACGTTTCAGGATTTTGTTCACCATAAACGATTGGATATATGATGCTTCACCAGTTATCGGTTCCGAAGCTCACGCTCACAATCATCCATGCTCACGACAATCACTTAAAACTTTCAATGAACAATATGTTCTGTTTATATATAACAACACAACACTTGTATTGTTATAAACCCTAATACAACCGCCATTCATCAAAACGTTTCAGGACTGCTAGTTCTAGATGAACGATTGGATATATGATGCTTCACCATAAACGGTTCCGAAGCTCACGCTCACAATCATCCAAATTAAACGCCAATCACTTAAACATTCGAATGAATGACACGATCAATGTATCACATACACCGATGCGCCGTATCAGAAATATATATCACATATATATTTTAAAACCGATCAATCAAATTTTATTAATCCTTGTTATTATTATTAATACCGATTCAAAACCATATTAATAAAACAGTAATAAACAACAAACCGATTCATGGTTTCACAAGTGGCTCTGATACCACTGAAGGAAAATTGCATTTAAAACAGAGTAAAACGCAGCGGAAATTTAAGAATTTTCCTTTGGTGGATCCTTGCGAATGGACATGATCAGGGTTTCGATTATTACCTTTGAAGAACAATTCCTCGATTCTGAATTGATCACAAGAACCGCACGATCGCAGCACCTCTAGCCGGTCCACACGAACAGTTTCCGTTCACCTCTTAGTGCTAGCTTCAAGACGACGGTAGAGGGAGATTTAGTGCGGTTAGGGTTTAGAGAATTCTAGGATTACTCTAAAACTCAGATTATGTGTGTAACACTTGACTGAATTACATAAGGCTCTATTTATAGAGCTTATTATGTTGTCTTCAGGCCAAAGTGGTTATTGGACTTCATAAGCCCAATAACCTACTGTAACTAATCGCACCCCACTAATAAGTCATACTTATTTCTCCCGTCATTAACTGTCCTTATGTGTGTGACCCTGTAGGTTCCTATGACGTTGGCAATAATATTAATCTCAATATTATAAACAGTGAGCGGTATCTAGCAACACATCACTGCTACCCAAGTCACAAGAATGTCACGTGATCTGACAAACCTTTCGTGATAAAACTCGTGTGTATAATTACCCTTTTACCCTTATGTCTATATTGAACACAAGGCATAGTACGTCACCCTTGTTAAGTTCAATATTGGGCCCATAGACATATCTCCCGTTATGTAGGAGGGGTAAATTCCATCTAGGTCACTCATGTCCCTCAGCATGATTCGTGGAATACCCATCAACCAACCTTATAGTCATCCTGTTACGGATAACTTTGAATGGCGACAAAGTACTACACTCCTACACCTAGGGAACATAGTGGTTTCAGGTCGAAGGGTGGAATACACCACTTATCACTATGAGAATATCTTATGACATTTCATAACATACTATGTAGTATTCTCATGGTGGGTCAATCCGATATAAATATTACTCTTAATATTTATATCTATGTGAAGACTTGATAACTCTTTATCTATGATCCGTGAGATGTGATCATCAGTCTACCAACATAATAGTCTCTACGTTTTGATGTTATCCCAATTCACATTAAAGCTCGACTACGGATGTTTTAAGAATAGTGTTCTCATGTGTAATGGATTCTCACGATTAAGTCACACTTAACGTTCCATTCAATGAACTTACTATTCTAGGGACTCTATTATTTAACACATAAACATAATAAAGAAAAGCCTTTATTTAATAAGTAAATTATCCAATACAAGTATCATGCAATTATAAATAATTGGCCTCTAGGGCTTACACCAACACGTGTGCCATGGTGCCCTCCGTTGTTTAAGGTGCTCGATTCGTTGTGTTCTGAAGTGCGAGCAGCCTTTTAGTGTGGCAATAACTTAGTTGTAATATTGTTTCAATTTCTGGGCATTCCAAGGTCGAGGAAGTTTCTTTCCTCGAAGGTCCTCGAGATAGTATGCACCATTCTCTGTTTTGTCAATGACGCGATATGGTCCTTCCCAATTGGGTGCAAGTTTGCCATCCTGGGAGTCTGCATTGCGTCTTAGGACGAGGCTGCCCACCTCGAATTCTCTTTTGATGACTTTGGTGTCATGACGGGCAGCTATTTTCTGCTTCAGGGTGGCCTCCTTTAAAGAAGCTCCTGTTCGAATTTCTTCGACGAGGTCAAGCTCCTCTCGAAGTGCTTCGTCATTTTGCTCCTCGTCAAGAGGCTGCTCAGTCCGACGAGATGGTTCCCCAATCTCTACGGGGATAACTGCCTCCGTTCCATATACCATTCGGAAGGGGGTTTCTCCAGTTGTGGAGTGTGGGGTTGTTCGATAGGCCCAGAGTACATTGTCAAGCTCTTCGACCCATTTCTTTTTGTTTTGGTCAAGTCTTCTTCGTAACCCTCTCAGGATCACTCTGTTGGCTGCTTCAGCTTGCCCGTTGGTTTGGGGGTGCTCGACCGATGTGAAGTGCTGCTTGGTGCCCAGGGCAACAAGGAATGCTTGAAAATCTTTGTCTGTAAACTGTGTTCCGTTGTCTGTGACTACCACCTGTGGTATTCCGAATCTAGCTAGCACATTTCTTTTGAAGAAGCGCAGGACTCTGAGTGATGTGATGTCGGAGAGGGGTTCGGCTTCCACCCACTTCGTGAAGTAGTCCACTGCTACTATTAGGTAGCGATTTTGATAAAGTCCTTTGGTAAAAGGACCAAGTAAGTCCATGCCCCACCAGGCGAAGGGCCAGGGGGAAGACAAAGATTTTAGTTCTCGAGGGGGAGCTAAGTGCATATCCCCATGCCTTTGGCATTTGTCACATTTTTTTACGTGGTCTTTGGCGTCCTGTTGCATAGTAGGCCAATAGTACCCTGCTCGTAGAGCTTTCCTGGCAAGCGACCTTCCTCCCAGGTGTTGGGCGTTAATGCCCTCATGAACTTCGCGCAGGATGTAATCTGCTGTGTCCTCGTCCACACATTTTAGGAGAGGAATGGAAAATCCTCTCCTGTATAACTTTCCATCAAGGATGACATAGGAGCAGGCTCTTCGTCTGACTATAGCTGCTTGTTTCTGGTCGTCAGGGAGAGTTCCGTGCTCGAGGAAGTTGTATACTGGAGTCATCCAGCAGTCTTTGTCGCCAATGACTTTTATGTCAACAACCTTGCTTGGTTTTTCTATGCTTGGACGAGGGAGTATCTCTTGGATGACAGATTTGTTTCCGCCCTTTCTTTTTGTGCTTGCCAGCTTGGACAGGATATCTGCCCTTTTGTTATGCTCGCGGGGAACATGTAATATTTCAACAGAGTTGAACTTGGTGATCTTTTCCTTTACTAGCACTAGGTATTCAGAGAGGTTATCATTCTTGGTCTGATACTCTCCTAGCACCTGTGAGGCGACCAGTTGCGAATCTGTGTAGATTTTTATCTCCTTGGCTTGCAAGTCCTCGGCCAAACGTAGTCCAGCGAGGAATGCTTCATACTCTGCTTGGTTGTTTGAAGTTGGGAAGGATAGTGCTAGGGAGACCTCGATTAGTAAGCCATTCTCATTTTCAAGAATGATGCCTGCACCTGCTCCTGTAGCGCTTGATGCTCCGTCTACAAAGATTGTCCATTTATCTGCTCCGTCCACTGTAGGGGAGGAGCTCGTCATCTCTGCGACGAAGTCAGCTAGGACTTGGGCTTTTAGAGCTTTTCTGCTCTCGTAACGAATGTCGAATTCTGAGAGTTCGAGGGACCATTTGAGCATCCTGCCCGCCATATCTGGTCGACCAAGCAAAGACTTGATTGGTTGGTCTGTCCGGACCACAATTGTATGGGCCAAGAAATAATGTCTTAGTCTCCTCGCAGCATAAACTAGTGCAAGGGCTATTTTTTCAATTTGTTGGTACCTTAGTTCAGGACCTTGCAAGGCTTTACTCGTAAAGTATACTGGTTTCTGCCCTTCATTTGTCTCACGAATAAGAGCTGCACTTACAGCCTCTGAGGCGACGGAAAGGTACAGGTATAATACCTCCTCGTCACTTGGTCGTGAGAGGACAGGTGGCTCTGATAAGGCCTTTTTCAGATGTTGGAGAGCTTGCTCGCATTCATCTGTCCATTCGAAGACGGCTTCCTTCTTTAGTAGTTTGAAAAAGGGGAGTGCATGTTGTGCTGATTTGGATACAAATCTGGAAAGCGATGTTAGCATTCCATTAAGAGTTTGTATGGACTTCTTATCGCTCGGAGTGGGGAGCTCGGCAAAAGCTCTGCACTTGTCAGGGTTGGCTTCAATTCCTCGCTCGGTTAGGTAAAATCCCAGGAATTTACCTGCTCGGACCCCGAAGGTGCACTTCTCTGGGTTGAATCTCATGTTGTATTTCCTGGCCTGCTCGAACACCTTTCGAAGGTGCACGACATGGTCGAGTTCCTCGGGGGATTTTACGATCATGTCGTCCATGTATACCTCGAGCATGTCTCCTATTTGTCCTCGGAAGACTTTGTTCATCATTCGCTGGTATGTAGCTCCTGCATTTTTGAGACCGAAGGGCATTACGTTGTAGTAATAGTTGCCCGACTCGGTCATGAAAGCTGTTTTTTCTCTATCTGCTACTGCCATTGGAATTTGGTTATAACCTGAATAAGCATCCATAAAAGACAATAATTTAAAGCCAGAAGAATTATCAACAAGTCTATCAATGCAAGGTAAGGGATAAGAGTCTTTAGGGCAAGCCCTGTTAAGATCGGTATAGTCGCAACACATCCTCCACTTTCCATTAGATTTTTTGACGAGTACAACGTTGGACAGCCAGGTTGTATACCTGGCCTCCGAAATAAAATTTGCCTCTAGGAGGTCCTTTACACATTTTTCTGCAGCCTCCGATTTCTCCGGAGACTGCCTACGCCTACGTTGTACAATGGGAAGTGCAGTGGGATCAATAGTCAGCTGGTGACATGCTATGTTGGGGTCCAAGTCGGGCATCTCGGAAGCGTGCCAGGCGAACAGATCAGCATTTTCCTTCAAGCAGGCTTCAAGTTGCTTCCTAGCAAGTTCGGGGAGCCCGGTCCCAATCTTCACTGCCCTGTTCGGGTCTTCTCCGAAGGGCATCAGCTCGAACTCGCCGTCTGGAACTGGACGACGGTGCTCTTGGCTTGCCTCGTCGTCTTCCTTCTTCTCCTTGCGGAGCTTCTTCTCATCTTTGTTTTCCTGTTTGGAAAAGCGGCTGTCGAGGTCTATGGAGCTGATTTCTGGCAAGGGCAGGGAAGTTGTTGCCTTGGACTTCTTGGACTCGGGGAGCTGCCCGATATATTCATTTCCTTTGGAGGATGCATTGAAGACTCTCCTTGCAGCTTCAATGTCTCCATGCAGTGTCGCAACTTGGCCTTTATGAGTATAATACTTCATCTTGAGGTGGGCGGTTGAAGGGACAGCCATTAAGTCAGCAATAGCTGTTCGGCCCAGGATGCACTGGTAGAGAGAAGGGCAGTCTACTACCAGGAATTTCACTTTGATAGTTTTTGCAGTTTCTTCAGAGCCAACAGTGACTAGCAGGTCCACATAGCCCCATGGCTTAGTTGTTGCTCCATTAAATCCGGAGAGATCAGATCCAAAATAAGGAGTGAGGTAGGTTTCATCTAGTTGCAGAGTCTTGAAAAGTTGGGAATACATGATATCACAGGAGCTTCCTTGGTCGACCAGTACCCTGCGGACGTCCATATTTGCCATGTCCACTCTGATGAGCAGGGGTATCTGGGAGTTTGCAGTTCCACCGGGCAGCTCTTCCATATAGAAGGCTAAGGGCTTTGATTGCCCTTTCGGTTTATCCAAAGTTGCACTCAGGTTGGAGGAGCCATCTATCAATTCTTCAAATTTTCTCTTGATGGATCCCACAGTCTGTTTATCAAAACCTCCACCAGAGATGACCATAGCGTGGGCAAGTGCGTCCCATTTGCTCAGCGTGGGAGCAACATAGGTGTCGTCCAAGTAGTCGGGGACAAAGAAGTCTTCAGTTCTGGAGATGGCAAGGGCAACTGGCTTGTGCCCGGATTTTTCTGGTGCAGCTTCTTCAGTGTTGCTGGTCTCAGCAGCTTCTGCCCGGGGAGCATCGCCCCTCTTCACGTATTGTTTGATTTGCCCATTTCTAATCAAAATTTCAATGGCATCCTTCAATTGGATGCAGTCGTCAGTCAGATGGCCGTAACCTTTGTGGTACTTGCAGTACCTGCTCTTGTCTTGGCCAGGCTTTGTGGGTTGTTGTCTTGGAAATTTAATTCCTGCTTTAGTGAACTCAGCTGAGTTGCACTCTTTCCAAATTTCTTCCTGAGTTTTGCTAAGGGGAGTATAGTTGCTGAACGTGCTAGGAGGTCCACGGGGTTCCCTAGGCCTTTCGCCTCTTCGTCTCCCTCCTCCTTGGCTGGACTGTTCAGCATTTGAACGAGGAGCAGGTTGACTGTTTCCTGCTCGCCCATAACGGGCAGCATCTGCAGCTTGTTGCTCTTCATATTGGATGTAGGGTTGAGATTTGAGGAGGAGGTCGCTAAAGGTGCGCGGTTTTTCGATTCCAACGGCTTTAGCAAAGTCGGAGTTTGGCCTAAGGCCCCTTTGGAGCAGGTATTTCTTCATGTCATCAGTTGTTTCTACCTGGACGGCTTCTTTGTTGAACCTCTCTATGAAACTGCGGAGAGATTCATTATCAGCCTGGAAGATGGCGTCCAGGACTGCTTCAGTCTTTGGTTGCTTGCGGGAAGCAGTGAAGTGTCTGCGGAATTGGTCGGATAGATCCATCCATGAGGTTATGGAGCGAGGAGCTAGGCTGTGGTACCAAGCCATAGCTCCCTTTCTCAGAGTAGTTGGAAATATTCTGCATCTAATTGCTCCGCTGACCCTCAAGAAGTTCAGGGTAGCATTGACTGATGCGATGTGTTCATCTGGGTCAGAAAGTCCATCATAAGCTGGGAGAGGAGGTGGTCGCTCACATCCCTTTGGAACGGGTGCTTGAAGTATGTCGTGAGATAAAGGGCAGCGGGGATCATCCTCGTCACTCTCATGTGAGTTTAGGGGAGGTGATCCCTCCCGATCAGGAGTTGGGCTCCTGGAGAATTGGTCAGTGTGATGGCTGCGGCTTACTGGCTGCCCTTGTTTGGTCATCAAGCTGAGTCCCTGGGGAGAATGACGACGAGGAGGTGTTCGGTCCACAATTTTTCCTTTTTTGACATTTGGCGAAGATATACCCTCGCGGGGAGGGGAGACATGGTCTCTTTTCTTGCCAGGCTGCTCGATCCTCTCAAGGGCAGGTCGTCGTTGCCTGACAGTTTCCTGACGAGGAGGGGATTGAGAAGTGGGAGTTCTCCTCGGGGGAGAGTTGTTCCTTGAGAGTCGCTGATTCCTTTCCAAGCGATCTAGTCTCATATTCTGCTCGTCCATTCGGCGATTCTGGCCTTGGAGAGCTTCGGTGGTTTGCTTTAGGGCAGCTATGAGTGCTGCTAGTTCAGCATTGGTAACTGAAGCAGTGGACAAGTCGGTCTCTGCTGATTTGCCCTGCTCGGACTGAGGGCGCTTCCCTGCCTGCTTCTCAGTCAAGACGACCAAGTCGCCATCCTCAGAAGTCCAGGAAGTTTCCTGCCCGTCTCTAGGGTCAGACTCGGGGAGGGCCTGGAGGTCGTGATGAGAGCAGGAGACAGACGGGGAGAAGATGGAGGAGCAGCGTCCTCAACGTCATTGTTGAAATGAGATGAACTGGCCATGATGAAAAAGTGATTGATTGGTTTTGTTCTTTGGTTTACTTGCTCGAAACAAAGAAGGGGAGAACTCAGGTCCCCACAGTCGGCGCCACTGATCTTAACTGTTGATCAGAACAGGTAGAAGGCCAGCTGGAAGTCCGTTGAGCAGGTGATAGGCAGCAGGTCCGAGCAGATGATCCACGGAGGGGGGGGTTGTACCTGCAGGTGCTCCGATGCCTAAGTCAGTAAAGGTAGAGAGCAAAAGAGATACTAGAGAGAAGTTAGAGAGAGAGAGTAATTGTGATAATGAATAATGTTCTACCTTGCTCTCCCAAGAGGGAGAGTATTTATAGCCCCCAGCTCTGGGCCAAAGGTCCTCTTAATGGGCTGGACTAGCCAAGGCCCATTAAGAGGGACTGCCAAGATATTACCCTTAGATAGTGGGTAGAGTAGTAATTTTACCCTATCTTGGTGGAGAGGTTGTGCCATGCTGACATGGAGGTGGTTGGGCAAGCCATGGGGACTTTGTGAGGGTCTAGGTGGACTAGCATTAGTCTAGTCCAGAACAATTATTATTATAAGATCTTTTGATAGTTGGATCTATGCAACTACGATCGGAAAAGAATTGAAATCACTTGATTTTAGAATTGATTCTGAATCAGATTAAACTGGTGATGAAAGTAAAAATATAAAGAATACCGAAGGGAGTATCATACATTTCTCAAATTGATGATATCAATTATTCATTCCGGTCACTATTATAAACAAATTTAGTTTTTTTAGTACATTTAAAAAGTGATTAGAGAGTATTATATTATTTGATTAGAACTTACCGGTGAAAATTTTAAATTAATTATTATATACAGAATATTTTTTTCTCATGAAAAAATTTAATTAACTATTGTAAACAAGAAACAAATTATTATTGATAAAAAATTTAACTAACTATTATATACGGGAAATAAGTTGTTGGTGATGAAAATTTTAAATGATACGGGAATTATGTTGTTGTTGCTGATAAAAAATATTTAAATTAACTATTATACATGAAGAAAAAGTTATTGTCGTTCAATTTATTTTTTCTTTTTGAAAAAACTAAATTATCCTACCTAAATTGGCACCAGAGAGAATTAAACCCAAGACCTTAAGAAAGAGCACACTCTCAGGTCTCAAGCCAATACCATCATATCAACCCAAGTAGGTTTAATATTTTACATTTTTACGTCACAATTGTTGATAAATTTTTTTAATTAATTCTCATACACAGGAACAAAGATGATCTGATTTTGATTTTCCAATACACTGCTTATTCATAACATTGTGAAATTGGGATGTAAGTCACATCAGAATTTTAAAATGTCAGACTCGGACCTTTAATTTTTTAATCGGTCACACTCAAGCCTGACAAAACCTAACTCGGTATAACTTAATTCCAACTCTATTGATATTGATAAGTAACCTATTTAGTATTTACAACCTATTTAATAATGTTATAAAAATACTTACTCCCTTCCTCTCATATTATAAGGAGTTTAATAATTTTATCTATTTATTCCTTGGCTAATAATTGTAGAGGACAAACTGATATTGCCATAAAATTTTATTGTTCTATTTTTACTTTCAATGTATATGCCCTTTTAAAGTTTACACTTTTCCTTTAAATTCATTATTCAATATTTAAAAATACTATTATTTAAAAATATACGTTGGAAAAAATTCATTATTTCATTATTTAAAAACATTTACAATTGATCCTCTGAAATACTTTTGGCTCCACAAATGATCGCTATTGTTGGTTCAATATTGTTTCAATTTTTGAATTTTTTTGCAACTATAATTAGAACATTATAATTTTATTATTATTCACCAGTTAAAAATTCTACAACTTTATAAAATATTCTTTACTTTTCATTGATTTTAAATACATACCCCCTTAAAAAGCGAAAAACAAATACATACTCCATCTATTTTAAAATATAAGTGAAAATTAATGAAAAAAATTAATATATTTTGTGTAAATTTAGACCACATATATTAATTTTTATTGATATATTTTTACTTATATTTTAGAACACAAAAAATATATTATTATTATTATTATTATTATTATTATGTACCACAAATTCCCCAAATGATCGTTTTACTCTGGAGTTCAGCCCACAATTTCTATACCTACATTACATTACATATGTCATTTAGCAATAATATTTTGTATTTCAATTATTATAATTAAATTAAATGCATTAATTAATTAATATAAAGTGTTCTTCCTCACATGCGTGATGCTCAGCCATAGGAATGTGTCATACTGAATTTTCAATAGAGTGCAACAGACATTGGAAAGTGTAAGCTTAGCTATATAGGAGTATATGTGTAAAGTTGAGGAGAGAAGAGAGTGCAATGGATGCAAAACATAAAAGTTGAGGGGGTGCAAATTAAATAAAACTGAAAATATTGGTATAAATTTGAAAAAGTTGAGGGTGTGCAAGTGCACCCCTGACATCGTTGTGGGTCCGCCCTTGGACTATGTAGTTAATGAGATGTTTTTTTTTTTTCAAAGGTATTTTTCGCGCGCAACTGCAGAGACTAATCATTTCGAGATAACTGAGATCTATTTAAGGAGTTGAAATCTCCCAACAAATGCTTCTCAATATCACCGGCCGGAGATCGAACCCTGATCAGTGCATTTTTAATGCACTTTTATTCATCATATGCTATGGCAATTTTATAACTTCTCCTAGTATTTTAATGTTTTTATAATGTTTTCTATTTAGAGTCTAGTTTTGCTATTATTTAACTTTTGCTATTTATTTTCGTAATAAACAGTAATTTGACACTTTTCCTTGCACAGATCATAACTGGAGCTTCGGATATCGGATTGAGGCGCGGAAATATGCGTTGGAAAGATAAGTAAAAATGCCACAACTTTTATGTTGAAGCCGAAGGCCAATTCTGAGCTCAAAGGAGTCATATTTACTCGTCAAGTTTCAGACTTACAAAGATTTAATTATTTTCCAACATGACTTATGTTTTTCGGCCCAATTGTTTTACGGCCCGTTTTACTTGATGTATAAAAACTGAAAAATCAGCCTAGGGCTGATCAATTCTGAATATTCACGAAATAAACAAACCCTAGCAGCCAGCCTCTTTGAATGGAGAACTAAGAACTATAGATCAATCCGTTGGTTAAGACACTTTGGTTCATTATCTTGAGGTTTGAATTCTAATGCAATTTCAATTCATGTTTCTATTTCTTTCTCTGTAAATTTCGCTGCCTTTCTCTTGCTTTATGACTTGCAATTCGTTTATCATTTGATGCTTAATTGTATGTAATTCGGTTGCAAGTTTCTACGAGGTTATTCGAATTAAGTTATCGCTTGTTTAATTTAATTCGGTTAGGAATTTACAGAGTCTATACGCTTGTTGTAGGATTGATTGAATTCGCGGTTTGCATAGTATTGATTGTGATTCTGTAACGCTTGTTTGCTCTGTCATAATTAATCATACGCACTGTTATAAGCTTTTTAAACAGTCCGAATTCATATAAAACCAATTGGCGCTTGATTAGTTAGTTTTATGATCAGTCAAGGATAGAAACTGAAAAGAAATATTTCTTCCGTGAACCTATGATAGATAATGAACGAAGTTTGACGTAACCAATGGATTGATTGCTTTGTTATTATTAAATTTCACACTTTTGCTCTCTGTTTTCACAAACCGAAACCCCCTAATTTACAATTTTTGCTTGAATCTGATACTGCTAATTATTGATAAAGAGTCCTCGTGATACGATACTCGAGTGTCGCTTCCCTACACTACTTTTTTTCTTAAACTCGTTTTTGACCCGTGCGCGACAGCGGATCAAATTGGCGCCGTTGCCGGGGACTCATAATTGTGTTAATCAGTATTAGAATTGCTTGTTTCTTTTACTATTGCGTGTTTGCCGTACAAAAATTAAGAGACGAATTAGGGCTGATTTTGCGTCTGTTCTGCTTTTCGACCATCCCATTCCCTCAGAAAAAAATCAGGGTTCAAAATCCCCTATTTTGGGACAAAATACGGGACACCACCCTCTCAGCCCCAAATTCCTCGTTTTTCTATTTTATTTTAATTTTTTACTGATTTCGTATTTTCGAAAAAATCCAAAAAAAATTGTGTCATCTTTATTTTAGTTAATTAGAATTTTCGTGGTATTTTTAGATTTTTTCTCATTCAGTTTGACCTGTTTTCTATTTTACTCACCTATTTTCGTTGTAGGGACATAGTTGGAATTACCGTAATTGTTGTTTATCACTTCTTGCATGACCAGGTCTGCTGGACAGTTCCAATTAGTGCTTCCTGACCCTGAGATAGAAAGAACACTCCACGCACGCAAGAGGCTCAACCGAGCTAATAGCGTGCATTCCGGTAACATTGATTCTAACCCTATATCTGATTCTGAGCCTGACTACTTGCATAACTTGTTTGCTTCGGATTCTGAACTTGATTTTGAAATGGCTGATAATAGAACCTTAAGGCAATTAGCTGCTCCTGATGTGAATTATAATGGCTTGTGTATTGAATATGATGCTGCTGCTGTTCCTTTTGAATTAAAATCAGGTTTAATACACTTGTTGCCCAAGTTTAGTGGTCTTGCAGGTGAGGATCCGCACAAACATCTGAAAGAATTCCAAGTGGTGTGTTCTACACCACTTAAGCCTGAAGGGATCACTGAAGATCACATCAAACTTCGAGCTTTTCCTTTTTCATTGCAGGGTGCAGCGAAGGATTGGATATATTATCTCGAGCCAAACTCAATTGCAAGCTGGACTGCCCTGAAAAAAGTGTTCTTGGAAAGATATTTTCCTGCTTCCAGAGCTGCCTCAATAAGAAAGGAGATTTGTGGCGTTAGACAAGGTAATGAGTCGCTGACCGAGTATTGGGAGAGGTTCAAACACTTGGTATCTAGCTGCCCTCAACACCAGATTACCGAGCAACTCCTCATCCAATACTTTTATGAGGGGTTGTTACCAATGGACAGGAACATTCTTGATGCTGCTAGTGGTGGAGCGCTAGTCGATAAAACTCCAGCCGCTGCCAAAGCCCTCATTGAAAACATGTCTCTTAATTCTCAACAGTTTACCACTAGAGACAATTCTGTTCAAAGCGTGAATCAAATGCAGGTTTCTTCCAACAAAGCTCTAGAGACCAGACTTGACGATCTCACCACCTTAGTCAAGCAGTTGGCATTAGTAAAACCTCAAACAACAACTTTGTGCGGTATTTGTACCTCTCCTGAGCACCCGACCGACACCTGTCCCATTCTGAGAGACGAGTCCATTACTGAGCTGCCACAAGCTTATGCAGCCAACCTTTACAACCAAAACAGGTACAACAACACTCCTGACCTATCCACCAACAAATATCATCCCAGTTGGAGGAACCATCCCAACCTTCGATATGGAAACCCACAAACCAGCCAACAACAAAATCCACCTCAAGCTGTTGCCTCTACACCTTCCGGACCATCCTTAGAGGATCTTGTTAAACAAATGTCCGTGAACAACCTCCAGTTCCAACAAAGGACCGATGCTAGCATTCAGACCTTGACAACACAGATGGGACAAATGGCCAATGCAATAGGCCAATTACAAGCTCAAGGCTCCGGTAACCTTCCTGCACAATCAGTTCCGAACCCAAATGGGAATGTGAGTGCAATTACCTTGCGATCCGGAAGAGTGACCGAACCAGCTCCAGCTCCAGAGAAAAGAAAAAAAACCATTGCAACATCATCTGTTCCTGAACCTGCTGAACCTTCTGCGACCGCTGAGACTGCTGAGACTGAAAAAGCATATGTGCCACCAATCCCTTTTCCTCAAAGGGTGCAGAAAAATAAAAAGAATAAGGCAGAAGAAGACAAGGAGATTCTTGATGTATTCAGCAAAGTAGCATGCTTTGTTCTTGAGTTTTGCCCAGGAGAGCAAAAGAATAAGTGTGGGGGAATTTGATCAGTGCATTTTTAATGCACTTTTATTCATCATATGCTATGGCAATTTTATAACTTCTCCTAGTATTTTAATGTTTTTATAATGTTTTCTATTTAGAGTCTAGTTTTGCTATTATTTAACTTTTGCTATTTATTTTCGTAATAAACAGTAATTTGACACTTTTCCTTGCACAGATCATAACTGGAGCTTCGGATATCGGATTGAGGCGCGGAAATATGCGTTGGAAAGATAAGTAAAAATGCCACAACTTTTATGTTGAAGCCGAAGGCCAATTCTGAGCTCAAAGGAGTCATATTTACTCGTCAAGTTTCAGACTTACAAAGATTTAATTATTTTCCAACATGACTTATGTTTTTCGGCCCAATTGTTTTACGGCCCGTTTTACTTGATGTATAAAAACTGAAAAATCAGCCTAGGGCTGATCAATTCTGAATATTCACGAAATAAACAAACCCTAGCAGCCAGCCTCTTTGAATGGAGAACTAAGAACTATAGATCAATCCGTTGGTTAAGACACTTTGGTTCATTATCTTGAGGTTTGAATTCTAATGCAATTTCAATTCATGTTTCTATTTCTTTCTCTGTAAATTTCGCTGCCTTTCTCTTGCTTTATGACTTGCAATTCGTTTATCATTTGATGCTTAATTGTATGTAATTCGGTTGCAAGTTTCTACGAGGTTATTCGAATTAAGTTATCGCTTGTTTAATTTAATTCGGTTAGGAATTTACAGAGTCTATACGCTTGTTGTAGGATTGATTGAATTCGCGGTTTGCATAGTATTGATTGTGATTCTGTAACGCTTGTTTGCTCTGTCATAATTAATCATACGCACTGTTATAAGCTTTTTAAACAGTCCGAATTCATATAAAACCAATTGGC
Source organism: Trifolium pratense (assembly GCF_020283565.1). Lineage (NCBI taxonomy): Eukaryota > Viridiplantae > Streptophyta > Magnoliopsida > Fabales > Fabaceae > Trifolium > Trifolium pratense. Next base: position 59,185,341 of record NC_060062.1, on the reverse strand, counting down.
GCTTGATTAGTTAGTTTTATGATCAGTCAAGGATAGAAACTGAAAAGAAATATTTCTTCCGTGAACCTATGATAGATAATGAACGAAGTTTGACGTAACCAATGGATTGATTGCTTTGTTATTATTAAATTTCACACTTTTGCTCTCTGTTTTCACAAACCGAAACCCCCTAATTTACAATTTTTGCTTGAATCTGATACTGCTAATTATTGATAAAGAGTCCTCGTGATACGATACTCGAGTGTCGCTTCCCTACACTACTTTTTTTCTTAAACTCGTTTTTGACCCGTGCGCGACAGCGGATCAAATTGGCGCCGTTGCCGGGGACTCATAATTGTGTTAATCAGTATTAGAATTGCTTGTTTCTTTTACTATTGCGTGTTTGCCGTACAAAAATTAAGAGACGAATTAGGGCTGATTTTGCGTCTGTTCTGCTTTTCGACCATCCCATTCCCTCAGAAAAAAATCAGGGTTCAAAATCCCCTATTTTGGGACAAAATACGGGACACCACCCTCTCAGCCCCAAATTCCTCGTTTTTCTATTTTATTTTAATTTTTTACTGATTTCGTATTTTCGAAAAAATCCAAAAAAAATTGTGTCATCTTTATTTTAGTTAATTAGAATTTTCGTGGTATTTTTAGATTTTTTCTCATTCAGTTTGACCTGTTTTCTATTTTACTCACCTATTTTCGTTGTAGGGACATAGTTGGAATTACCGTAATTGTTGTTTATCACTTCTTGCATGACCAGGTCTGCTGGACAGTTCCAATTAGTGCTTCCTGACCCTGAGATAGAAAGAACACTCCACGCACGCAAGAGGCTCAACCGAGCTAATAGCGTGCATTCCGGTAACATTGATTCTAACCCTATATCTGATTCTGAGCCTGACTACTTGCATAACTTGTTTGCTTCGGATTCTGAACTTGATTTTGAAATGGCTGATAATAGAACCTTAAGGCAATTAGCTGCTCCTGATGTGAATTATAATGGCTTGTGTATTGAATATGATGCTGCTGCTGTTCCTTTTGAATTAAAATCAGGTTTAATACACTTGTTGCCCAAGTTTAGTGGTCTTGCAGGTGAGGATCCGCACAAACATCTGAAAGAATTCCAAGTGGTGTGTTCTACACCACTTAAGCCTGAAGGGATCACTGAAGATCACATCAAACTTCGAGCTTTTCCTTTTTCATTGCAGGGTGCAGCGAAGGATTGGATATATTATCTCGAGCCAAACTCAATTGCAAGCTGGACTGCCCTGAAAAAAGTGTTCTTGGAAAGATATTTTCCTGCTTCCAGAGCTGCCTCAATAAGAAAGGAGATTTGTGGCGTTAGACAAGGTAATGAGTCGCTGACCGAGTATTGGGAGAGGTTCAAACACTTGGTATCTAGCTGCCCTCAACACCAGATTACCGAGCAACTCCTCATCCAATACTTTTATGAGGGGTTGTTACCAATGGACAGGAACATTCTTGATGCTGCTAGTGGTGGAGCGCTAGTCGATAAAACTCCAGCCGCTGCCAAAGCCCTCATTGAAAACATGTCTCTTAATTCTCAACAGTTTACCACTAGAGACAATTCTGTTCAAAGCGTGAATCAAATGCAGGTTTCTTCCAACAAAGCTCTAGAGACCAGACTTGACGATCTCACCACCTTAGTCAAGCAGTTGGCATTAGTAAAACCTCAAACAACAACTTTGTGCGGTATTTGTACCTCTCCTGAGCACCCGACCGACACCTGTCCCATTCTGAGAGACGAGTCCATTACTGAGCTGCCACAAGCTTATGCAGCCAACCTTTACAACCAAAACAGGTACAACAACACTCCTGACCTATCCACCAACAAATATCATCCCAGTTGGAGGAACCATCCCAACCTTCGATATGGAAACCCACAAACCAGCCAACAACAAAATCCACCTCAAGCTGTTGCCTCTACACCTTCCGGACCATCCTTAGAGGATCTTGTTAAACAAATGTCCGTGAACAACCTCCAGTTCCAACAAAGGACCGATGCTAGCATTCAGACCTTGACAACACAGATGGGACAAATGGCCAATGCAATAGGCCAATTACAAGCTCAAGGCTCCGGTAACCTTCCTGCACAATCAGTTCCGAACCCAAATGGGAATGTGAGTGCAATTACCTTGCGATCCGGAAGAGTGACCGAACCAGCTCCAGCTCCAGAGAAAAGAAAAAAAACCATTGCAACATCATCTGTTCCTGAACCTGCTGAACCTTCTGCGACCGCTGAGACTGCTGAGACTGAAAAAGCATATGTGCCACCAATCCCTTTTCCTCAAAGGGTGCAGAAAAATAAAAAGAATAAGGCAGAAGAAGACAAGGAGATTCTTGATGTATTCAGCAAAGTAGCATGCTTTGTTCTTGAGTTTTGCCCAGGAGAGCAAAAGAATAAGTGTGGGGGAATTTGATCAGTGCATTTTTAATGCACTTTTATTCATCATATGCTATGGCAATTTTATAACTTCTCCTAGTATTTTAATGTTTTTATAATGTTTTCTATTTAGAGTCTAGTTTTGCTATTATTTAACTTTTGCTATTTATTTTCGTAATAAACAGTAATTTGACACTTTTCCTTGCACAGATCATAACTGGAGCTTCGGATATCGGATTGAGGCGCGGAAATATGCGTTGGAAAGATAAGTAAAAATGCCACAACTTTTATGTTGAAGCCGAAGGCCAATTCTGAGCTCAAAGGAGTCATATTTACTCGTCAAGTTTCAGACTTACAAAGATTTAATTATTTTCCAACATGACTTATGTTTTTCGGCCCAATTGTTTTACGGCCCGTTTTACTTGATGTATAAAAACTGAAAAATCAGCCTAGGGCTGATCAATTCTGAATATTCACGAAATAAACAAACCCTAGCAGCCAGCCTCTTTGAATGGAGAACTAAGAACTATAGATCAATCCGTTGGTTAAGACACTTTGGTTCATTATCTTGAGGTTTGAATTCTAATGCAATTTCAATTCATGTTTCTATTTCTTTCTCTGTAAATTTCGCTGCCTTTCTCTTGCTTTATGACTTGCAATTCGTTTATCATTTGATGCTTAATTGTATGTAATTCGGTTGCAAGTTTCTACGAGGTTATTCGAATTAAGTTATCGCTTGTTTAATTTAATTCGGTTAGGAATTTACAGAGTCTATACGCTTGTTGTAGGATTGATTGAATTCGCGGTTTGCATAGTATTGATTGTGATTCTGTAACGCTTGTTTGCTCTGTCATAATTAATCATACGCACTGTTATAAGCTTTTTAAACAGTCCGAATTCATATAAAACCAATTGGCGCTTGATTAGTTAGTTTTATGATCAGTCAAGGATAGAAACTGAAAAGAAATATTTCTTCCGTGAACCTATGATAGATAATGAACGAAGTTTGACGTAACCAATGGATTGATTGCTTTGTTATTATTAAATTTCACACTTTTGCTCTCTGTTTTCACAAACCGAAACCCCCTAATTTACAATTTTTGCTTGAATCTGATACTGCTAATTATTGATAAAGAGTCCTCGTGATACGATACTCGAGTGTCGCTTCCCTACACTACTTTTTTTCTTAAACTCGTTTTTGACCCGTGCGCGACAGCGGATCAAACCCAGGATCAAAGGGTTACGGGACTCAAATATTTATCACTTGTGCTACACTATGTTAGTAATTAATGAGAGGTTTTTTTTTTTTTGACTAAAAAGATAACGATATTCATTCATTCCAATAATTGATATAGTACATCAGATCCAAATACACATTCAACATCGCTAAAAACAAAAAGGATGAATCTGCGAACAAACTCACAGCATCCGTGTTAATAGCATACAACGGCAAAATGCCTGCAAATAATAATATGATAAAACTAAAGTCACCGAAATATCCATGCTTCCGGATCTGCAACGTTGATGCCCAAATCATTGATTGAATCTGCAATTGATTGAAGATGATCTTTCAATATGAACTAAACGAACACCGTAACAAGACGGAGAATTCAACAACGTCGTACCAAGACGACGATCAACACAAACGCTGCACTCAGACGACGATATCACACAAATAAAAAAAGAAAAACAACTAAAAAACTTAATCTATGTGAAAAATCACTTATTTAGATTGAAAACAACAAGAAAAAAGGTGAAGAGGGGTGATTTTAGGCCAAATATGACCTAAAATCACCCCTAACTAATAGAGGAAGAAGAAACTCAGAGAAAAAGAAAATAGGGCCGGCTAGAGAAAGAGAAAAATGAGGTTTAATTAATGAGAGGTATTTTTAGAACAATAACATTAAATAGGATTGAATATGGTGACTTTTACTTATATATTTAAAGCCAAAACTTTTTCTTAACTTTTGCTTATAAATAAGACTAGAGAGAATCGACGTCACAAAAAGACTAGGGAGAATACTCCTACTATTATGTTAGTCACTTATTGATAGAACTCAGTCTGTTAGCAACAATAATAATGACTCATCATTAGTGCAATCATCAGTGGGCCCTAGAGTTTGGAAGGTATATTCTAGAAGAGGGAAGATGCCAAAAGTTAGTTAGACTCTCATGACGTGGGAGAGAGAGAAAGGGGGCAGGTGAGTTAGTTTCCAAGATATAAGGAGAAGGTGTAGGAAAAGGGAAGGTACCTTTTGATTATTCTTCTGTTGAGAATGTGGAAGCAAGCATAGTGCTTGCTTTACTGAGCTTGGCTCTGGTAGTTCATATTACATTCGCATTTCCTATAATCTGTAACACTCCATTCCTTTTGAATCAATAAAACTCTGTTATTTTGCCCTGTTATTTCCAAATTCTGTTTTACTGTGATTGGTTTCTAACAAATTGGTCCGACCTGCCGGATCGTGATAAGAGGATCAGTGAATGCCTAAGAATACAACCCAGATTCAGTTGATTCGAAACATGGATGAGAAGATCGCTTCGTTAGAAGCAGAGTTGAGTGGAGTGAAAACAACTCTACACAATATGGAGCAGAATCAAGCGCGTCTCATAGCGTTGTTTGAGAAGAGTATTGGAAAATCGATTGCTGTCGAAGATGAAATCGCAGTAGATCCAGCAAAGAAATCCATTGAGGGATCGATGCGACGCCATTCTCACTCGGGCAGTAATCATCTCGATGACGATTCTTTAGCTGAATTTCGTCGATCGGTGAAGAAGGTTGAGTTACCGATGTTCAACGGTGAGGATCCAGCTGGATGGATCTCAAGAGCAGAAGTGTATTTCCGTGTTCAGAACACTCGACCGGAGATAAAGGTGAACTTGGCGCAGTTATGTATGGAAGGAGGAACGATTCACTTCTTCAATTCATTGATTAATGAAAATGAAAACTTGGATTGGGAGACGTTGAAGCAGGAGTTGTTGGAGAGATATGGTGGACAAGGAGAAGGTGACGTTTACGAACAGTTGACAGAGCTCCGTCAGAAAGGGAGCGTTGATGATTATATCAACGACTTTGAGTATCTCACCGCTCAGATTCCGAGATTACCAGATAAACAATTTCTGGGCTATTTTCTACATGGATTGAAGGAAGAAATTAAAGGGAAGGTGCGTAGTTTATCGGTTGTGGGAGAATTAACGAGATCGAAGGTTCTGCAAGTTGCACGTGCCGTTGAAAGGGAGACGAAGAAAGATGGACCAGGGTTTAATAGACCACATAAGCCGGTTCATGGGTCCAACCGAACCGGAATTAGTGGTTCGCAAAAGGACCGGTCTGATTGGGTTTTTGTTAAAAATGGATCGGGTGATGGATCTAAGGAAGGAGGAGGTGGGCCTAAGCAAGACCGGCCCAATTCAAATGATCCACGACGCAGCCAAAATCGCGACAGAGGATACTCTTCTCTTTCGTATAATGAAATCATGGAACGGCGAAAGAAAGGTCTCTGCTTCCGATGCGGTGGAGCTAATCACCTCAAGCATCAATGCCCTGAACGTCATCTCAAGGTGTTGGTGATTGATGATGATGAGGATGAATCAGAAGGGAAGCTAATAGCTGTCGAAGTAGACAGTGAAGAAGAAGAAGCTCATGGTGAGATGAGTGTACTGGAGTTGAGACAACTGCACCAAATTAACCATCAACCAAGCTCGAAACCGCAAGTGATAAAGGTTAGAGGTTCCATTCACGAAGTTCCAGTGGTGATACTAATTGACAGTGGAGCTTCACACAACTTTATTTCTCAACAATTGGTTCAAAAAATGAATTGGGAAAGAATTGATGGTCCTGCAATGAGTATCAAATTAGGTGATGGCTCATGTGCCAAAACTAATGGGGTATGCACCCAGTTGGAAATTGCGATGGATGAGCTGCAAATTAGGGTGGATGCACAGATTTTTGACTTGGGTTGTGTTGATGTGGTGTTAGGAATTGAATGGCTCCGTACCCTTGGAGACATGATAGTAAACTGGCAAAAGCAAACTATGAGCTTTTGGTACAATAAACAATGGATCACTATGAAGGGGGTGGATAGTCAGTTGAGCAATATGGAGACATTACATAGTGTGGTGTGTAAGCCATGGAGGAATGAGGTTGTGGATTGGAAAATGAACAAGGTAAATAGAGGTGTCTTTCATTCCTTAGATGAGGAGCAATCAAGGGAACTGGAACAACTGTTGAGTATGTGTGCAGGGGTGTTTCAGGAACCTAAAGGATTGCCTCCCAAAAGGTTGAAAGAACATGAGATTGCCTTGAAAGATGGACATGAAGCTGTCAATGTTAGGCCATATAGATATCCCCACCATCACAAGAATGAAATTGAAAAACAAGTGAAGGAAATGTTAGCTACAGGGATCATAAGGCCTAGCACTAGTTCTTTCTCAAGTCCTGTCATTCTAGTCAAAAAGAAAGATGGGAGTTGGAGGATGTGTGTGGATTACAGGGCATTGAATAAAGCTACTGTACCTGACAAATTTCCTATTCCTGTTATAGAGGAATTACTTGATGAATTACATGGAGCCAAATACTTTTCCAAGCTTGATTTAAAGTCAGGCTATCATCAAGTGAGAGTGAAGGAGGAAGATGTGCACAAGACAGCTTTTCGCACACATGAAGGCCATTATGAGTTTATGGTAATGCCTTTTGGTCTCATGAATGCACCATCTACTTTTCAAAGTTTAATGAATGAAGTTTTCAAACCTTTATTGAGAAAGACTGTTTTGGTCTTTTTTGATGACATATTGGTATATAGTGAATCATGGCAAGAACATGTGATGCACCTGGAGCAGGTATTACTGATTTTACAGAAGCATGGACTGGTGGCTAACAAAAAGAAGTGTCAATTTGGTCAACAATCAATAGAATATTTGGGTCATTTGATTAATGGTACAGGAGTAGCAGTAGACCCTAATAAAGTGGTGAGTGTGACTAATTGGCCCATTCCAAAGAATGTGAAAGGTGTGAGAGGGTTCTTGGGACTCACAGGTTATTATAGAAAATTCATCAGAAATTATGGGAAGATAGCTAAGCCTCTGACAGAACTTACAAAGAAAGATGCTTTTGTGTGGAGTGATGAAGCATACAAGGCTTTTGAATCTTTAAAAAAGAGCCTTACTACTGCTCCAGTTTTGGCACTTCCTGACTTTAGTAAGGAGTTTATTATTGAGTGTGATGCTTCTGGAGGTGGAATTGGAGCTATTCTGATGCAGTCAAAGAGACCCATTGCTTATTTCAGTAAAGCTCTAGGGGTCAGAAATCTTGCTAAGTCTGCTTATGAGAAAGAGCTAATGGCAGTGGTGTTAGCTATTCAACATTGGAGACCATACCTCATTGGGAGGAAATTCACTGTCTCTACAGATCAGAAGAGTCTAAAGCAGTTGTTACAGCAGAGAATGGTGACAGCTGATCAACAGAACTGGGCTGCTAAGCTACTTGGTTATGACTTTGAAATTGTGTATAAACCAGGCAAGCTTAATAGGGGAGCAGATGCTCTCTCTAGAATTGATGAAGGAGGAGAACTATGTCAAGGAATCAGTTGTATTCAGTGGAAAGATGAGTTGATAGTAAAAGTTGAAAATCAAAAAGATGAGCAATTACAACAAATCATTAGAGACTTACAAGCTGATATTCATTCTAGACCAGGATATGAATATAAGCAAGGAGTGCTACTTTATGAAGGCAGGTTAGTTCTGTCTGCAAAATCTGTTCTAATTCCTGTTATGTTGTCTGAATTTCACTCCACCCCTCAAGGAGGTCATTCTGGATTCTATAGAACATATAGAAGGTTGGCTGCAAACCTGTATTGGGTGGGTATGAAAAACACTGTGCAGGAATATGTGAAGGCTTGTGACATTTGTCAGAGGCAGAAGTACCTAACTAGTTCTCCTGGAGGGTTATTACAACCTCTTCCCATTCCTGAGAGAATTTGGGAGGATATATCAATGGATTTCATTACAAATCTTCCGCGATCCAAAGGATATGAAGCTATATTGGTGATTGTTGATAGATTATCAAAATATGCTCATTTTACACCCTTAAAGCACCCTTATACAGCTAGATCTATTGCAGAAGTTTTTGTCAGAGAGGTGGTTCGTTTACATGGAATTCCATTATCAATTGTCAGTGATAGGGATCCCATATTTATGAGTAATTTTTGGCAGGAATTATTCAAGTTACAGGGCACTAAGTTAAAAATGAGTACTTCTTACCATCCTGAGTCTGATGGTCAAACAGAAGTGGTCAATCGTTGCTTGGAAACTTATTTAAGATGTTTCATTTCTGATCAACCAAAGACATGGTCTAATTGGTTGTCTTGGAGTGAATATTGGTTTAATACCAGTTATAGTGCAGCCACAGGAAAAACACCTTATGAAATTGTGTATGGAAGGAGTCCACCAGTCATTACACGATGGGTTCAAGGAGAGACAAGGGTAGCTGCTGTGCAAAGAGAGTTAGTAGACAGAGATGAGGCTCTCAGACAGCTCAGAGAGCAGCTAGTAAGGGCACAAGATAGGATGAAACATTTTGCTGACAAGAAAAGATGTGACAGGTCCTTTGAAGTGGGTGAGTGGGTTTTTGTGAAGTTAAGGGCACATAGACAACAATCTGTTGTCTGCAGGATAAATGCTAAGCTAGCAGCAAGATATTTTGGTCCTTACCCAGTGGTAGCTCGTGTGGGAGCAGTAGCCTATAAACTTGAATTACCAGAAGGTTCTAAGGTTCATCCTGTGTTCCATGTGTCACTATTGAAGAAAGCTGTGGGCAACTACCATGGAGAAGATAAGCTACCAGATTTAGAGGGGGAAAGTGGGATTGTCATTGAACCTGAAGTGGTGTTGGCTAGAAGAATTGTGCAAGTGCAGAATGAAGCCATTGAGCAGGTTTTGGTTCAATGGAAAGGGCAGAACATTGAGGAAGCTACATGGGAAGATAGTGTCATGATGAAAAGTCAGTTTCCTCAATTGAGCCTTGAGGACAAGGCAGTTCAAACAGGAGGGAGTATTGATAGAACTCAGTCTGTTAGCAACAATAATAATGACTCATCATTAGTGCAATCATCAGTGGGCCCTAGAGTTTGGAAGGTATATTCTAGAAGAGGGAAGATGCCAAAAGTTAGTTAGACTCTCATGACGTGGGAGAGAGAGAAAGGGGGCAGGTGAGTTAGTTTCCAAGATATAAGGAGAAGGTGTAGGAAAAGGGAAGGTACCTTTTGATTATTCTTCTGTTGAGAATGTGGAAGCAAGCATAGTGCTTGCTTTACTGAGCTTGGCTCTGGTAGTTCATATTACATTCGCATTTCCTATAATCTGTAACACTCCATTCCTTTTGAATCAATAAAACTCTGTTATTTGGCACTATCTTAGTCACTTGAGTCTTGAGGGACTAAAATATTTTATTGCACTTATTTGTTGCTTTAATTCAATTAAGTGACATCAATACAACTCATTTTAACTTCTGCAGGGTATAGAGTTGCAAAAGTCAATTTTGTTGAGCTTGGTGGTACTGCTACACCGATTATTGAGAAAGAGTGGTAGAGGAATTGTAAAATATTGGGCTTCAATCAAATCATACAAACTTACAAGTATATATACGTGTTGGAAACATACAAGTAGAAGCTAGCTAATAGTAACTTCATAGACTTTAAAAAGTCCTCAAATCTTACAACTTTAGTCTTATCAATATATATATAACTAAGTGGTTGAAGTAATAGTTTAGAGTTAACCATATATTTTGACATTGTAACTATGTTTTGTATTAAATATTATTATATTATGATGCAACAATGTGTTTCAATGATATAAATTGATTACACTTATATAAGATAATTTTTCACTAATCAAAACACTTGAAAATACGGATAGCCAATCGACCAGTTCATAAAATATTTTAAATGCAATGTTATAACTAAATAAAATTTATATAAATTGTGTCCAAAAAAAATTATACAATTAAAATAGTGATTGCAATATTGTGTGTCAACGATACAAATCAATTGCACTTATACGGCAGAGTTATCCACCGATCAAAACAGTTGAAAATGAAGATAGACAATCGATCAGTCCAAACTATTTTAAATGCAATATTTTTTGCTAAATAAAATTTATATAATTTTTTTTGAACAAGCAAAACTGAAATATATTCACACCAAATGAGAGCCCGCTAAGTTTTACAATCTTCAAATACACATTGAAACTAAAGTTATAATTATATAAAATTTATATAATTTAAATAGTGATTGAACAATGTATGTATTCGAAATAAATCAATTGCACTTACATAGGAGAGTTATCCACCGATCAAAACTCTTGAAAATGTTGATAGTCAATCGATCAGTCCAAACTATTTTAAATGCAATGTTTGTTTTTTGTTTTTGTACAAAAACATGGCAAAGCTCCAAAATGCAATGTTTGTTACTAAATAAAATTTATATAATTAAAATAGTGATTGCAATGTGTTTAAACGATACAAATCGCCTATTGCACTTACAATGGAGAGTTATCCACCGATAAAAAAAACTTGAAAATGTAGATAGTCAAATCTATTAGCCACGTGGATGATTTTAATAGACATTTGATTAAAATGACTAACTTGAAATATTTTAAACGTAAAAGACCAAATTGAAAACTAAAATAAACTTAAGAGATGAAATATGATATTAATTCTTTTTCAAAAAATAAATATTATATACAAGACAAATTGAGGTTTTTTTTAAAAAAAATAACTAATATGCAAATTTCTATTATCGATTATATAAACTAATTAAAATAATTAAAATTTTATTATCACTACTATACACGGGACAAATTGTCGTTGATAAAATTTTAAAAACACTATTGTTGGATATTTGAATTGGCTTAATTTTGCTAAAACAAATATACTAACAAGATGTTGGAAAACATGTTACAACATCATATTTATTCAAGGAAATCTCGCGCATTTATGAGAGCATCTGCTATATATGGAAATCCACTTAAAGAGCACGCTCAATGGAGATTTGATCTGATCAGGTATTTTAAGGATAAGATAAGACTTAATGGTACAACGGTATGATCCAATTATCCTATAAAGTCCTTAAACACTTTTGGAAAGTTTCTATACATTCTTAATGAAAGATCAAAAGAGAATCAGATCATCCTTTATGATTCTCAAGGAGCGTCTGAGCATTTGTGAAGAAAGAGGAGCGTGCCTGATCATTATAAATACGAAGACCAAGCTCAAGACTAAGTATCTCATTGGAAAAATATTAGTTCACATATTGAGTCTTTGTTGAGTCTTTTATTGTTTGATTGTAATTCTTGCTTGTGGATTCTATAACACGAGTTAAGAAGTGAGTTTATTATTTTAAGGTTACTCCTAAGCTTTGAAGTACGGAGTTTACCGTGTGTGATTCACTTGAAGCTTTTAAGCAAAAGTGAAGTGTTGTCTTGGCAAGTTGTCGCCACATCATTCTTAACATTGTATAATCAACACAGGTTGTGTTGTGTGAGTGGAAGTGAGATGGGATCTCATGTCTAGGAAGTTCCTAGGCAGAAGTTGCATAAGTAGTGTCGAGGTTATAAGGCGTAAACCAGGGGTTTGCTGGAGGTCTTAGTGTAAGGCGTAAATCCTAGGGTTTGCTGGAGGTCTTAGTAACTAGAGCTATTAGTGGATTTCCTTCCTGGATTGGTATCCCCCAGAGTAGGCAGTTGGCTGAACTGGGTTAACAATTACTTGTGTCATTTATTTATTTTCTGTCAGTTTTTATATGTTATATAAGATGTGCCAACAATAGAAAACAACATTATTCACAAAGTAGTTGTTGGGACATCTTAGCCAACATCATTCTAGTGATACCAGAATTTCAATTGGCATCAGAGCAGGCACCCTGTTCTGTTATTTTGGGTGAGCTCCAGGGAGAGTACTTTCTGGTACAATGGATAAAGAAGGAGGGTCAGTGTCTAAACCCCCCTTACTGACAGGTCCTGAGAACTATGATTATTGGAAAGCTAAAATGGAGGCTTTCATAAAATCAATTGACAGCAGGACATGGAAGGCTGTGTTACGCGGATGGGAACCACCAATGGTTCTTGACAAAGATGGCAATAAAACTGATGTCAAGAAGCCAAATGATGAATGGACTAAAGATGAGGATGATCTGGCACTTGGCAACTCCAAAGCCTTGTATGCAATTTTTAATGGTGTGGATGCAAACATGTTCAGGCTTGTTAAGAGATGTATTACTGCTAAGCATGCCTGGGAAATTCTGAGAAAAGCTCATGAAGGAACATCAAAAGTTAAGCTATCTAAACTTCAGATGCTCAAAACCAATTTTGAGAATCTCAGAATGAAGGAGGAAGAAACCATTCATGACTTTCAAATGAATGTGCTTGACTTTGCAAATTCGTTTGATGCACTTGGAAAACCTATCTCAGATGAGGAGCTAGTTGGAAAAATACTCAGATCTTTGCCTAAAAGATTTGATATGAAAGTAACAGCTATTGAGGAGGCTCATGACCTTTCAAGTCTAAATTTAGATGAACTCATAGGATCACTTCAGACCTATGAAATTGGTCTAAACAGGAGAAATGAAAAGAAAGATAAGAATCTAGCCTTTGCTTCGAAAAGTGCTGCTGATGATTTACAAATTGAATCTGAAGGTGAAGAAAGCTTAGCTGAGTCTATGGCTATGCTTGGAAGACAGTTCAACAAGTTGATGAAGAAAGTGGATCAAAGGCACAAGCCAAATGGTCGACTCAACAACAACAAACAGTCCAGCTTTCAGAAAAAGACAAATGAAGATGAAAGAGGAGTGAAATGCCACGAATGTGAAGGTTTTGGCCATATCAGACCTGAATGTCCAACCTTTCTAAAAAGGCAAAAGAAAAGTCTTGTTGTTTCATGGTCTGATACAGATTCAGAGGAGGAAGAATCTGCCAAATATGTTAATGCTTTAACAGGAGTCTGTGAATCTGATTCAGAGTCATGTGATGAGGAGGTAACCTATGAGGAACTAGCTGCTACTTATAAAGATCTTCATACTAGAAGTATAGAAGTTTGCAAAGCATTAGAGAAACAAAAGAAGATCAATGGTAAACTACAAGCTGAGAAAAATGACTTACTCATAAACATTGATGATCTCAATGCTAAGGTTGAAGATCAGAGTAGTCAAATTCAACAGCTGGAAATGGAGAAGTCTAACCTCCTGTGTAAAGTTGCTGAACAGAATGTAGAAGTAACCAAATTAAATGCTGATCTAGATCAAGTCACAAAAGTGGCTAAAATGATGACCAAAGGTACTGATGCTTTTGAGGAAATGTTACAGAGACAAAACTATGGGAAACCTAAGCCCATTGGTTTTGAACATGAAAGAGTAAAGCAGCAGATGAAGTTCAACAATGCTACTATACATACTCCAATCAGTAGCACGTTTGTGTCAGGAGGATTGTCGCAACATCTGATGGGACATTCTATGCCCAGGTTCTATAACTGGACATGTCATCATTGTGGCAGGAAAGGACACATTAGGCCTTTCTGCTATAGGCTGCACGGATATCCAAGGAGAGTTCATCAAGAATTCTATACTCCTGTCTTTCCCAATGTTACGACAAGACAGGAATGGAGAGAAAAGAAGAAGATCACAGGTCTAATAGCTCATACATCCTTGAGAGCTTCTTCAAGAGAAACCTGGTACTTCGATAGTGGCTGTTCTAGACACATGACAGGTGTTGAACATTATCTTGAAGACTTGAAGTCATATGCTACCAGTTTTGTAACCTTTGGAGATGGAGCTAAAGGGGAGATCAAGGGAGTTGGTAAACTTGCAAATCATGGCTTACCAAAGCTAGATAATGTGCTGCTTGTAAAAGGGCTTAAAGCAAATCTAATCAGCATAAGCCAACTTTGTGATCAAGGCATGAAAGTTAACTTCACGAAAGCTGAATGTCTAGTTACAAATGAGCAAGGAGAGTTGTTAATGAAAGGAGTAAGGTCAAGAGACAACTGCTATCTCTGGATCCCTAAAGAAGAAGATGTAGCAACATGTTTCATTAGCAAAGAAGATGAGGTAAAGTTGTGGCACCAAAAACTTGGCCACCTGCACCTTAAAGGCATGAAGAAGGCAATAGCTAAAGAGGCTATCAGAGGACTTCCAAAGCTCAAAATAGAAGAAGGAAGTATATGTGGAGAATGTCAAATAGGGAAGCAGACAAAGATGTCGCATCCAAAGTTGCAACATCTGACCACAACAAGGGTTCTAGAATTACTGCACATAGACCTGATGGGGCCAATGCAAGTAGAGAGCCTTGGAGGAAAAAGGTATGCATTTGTCATGGTAGATGATTTTTCAAGGTTCACATGGATTGAATTTCTAAAAGACAAATCTGAAAGTTTTGATGCATTCAAAGAACTTTGTCTTCAACTCCAAAGAGAAAAGAACTCTGCTATTGTTAGGATACGAAGTGATCATGGTAAAGAGTTTGAGAATGCAAGCTTTCTTGAATTCTGCATCTCTGAAGGAATCAAGCATGAATTCTCAGCTCCAATCACACCTCAACAAAATGGTGTTGTTGAGAGGAAGAACAGGACAATACAAGAGTCAGCCAGAGTGATGTTGCATGCAAAACATCTTCCATATCAATTCTGGGCTGAGGCTATGCATACTGCTTGTTATATTCACAATCGTGTCACACTCAGAACTGGAACTTCTACTACACTGTATGAGCTGTGGAAAGGTAGAAAACCAACTGTCAAACACTTTCATGTGTTTGGAAGTAAGTGCTATATCCTATCTGATAGGGAGCACAGAAGAAAAATGGATCCTAAAAGTGAAGAAGGATTGTTTCTTGGATACTCAACAAACAGCAGGGCTTACAGAGTTTACAACCAGAGAACTAAGGTAATAGTAGAATCTATCAATGTTGTGATAGATGATTTGACATCTGCTAAAACATCTGATACTGAAGATGATGTTGCAACAACTTTGCCAACATCTGAAGAAGCTGTAGCAGAGAAGGAATCAGATTCAGATGATGAATCAACCATTCCTACACCTCACCCTGTGAGTAAAGTTCCTTCAATAAGAATACAGAAGAACCATCCCAAGGATCTCATCATAGGAAATCCTAACCAGGGAATTGCTACAAGAAGGACAAATGAAGTGGTTACTAATTCATGTTTTGTATCAAAGGTTGAGCCTAAAAATGTAAAAGAGGCTCTCACTGATGAGTTCTGGATAGAAGCCATGCAAGATGAATTAACTCAGTTTAGAAGAAGTGATGTGTGGGATCTTGTTCCTAGACCCAATGGTGTTAATGTCATAGGCACAAAATGGGTGTTCAAGAACAAGTCAGATGAAAATGGTGTTGTAACAAGAAACAAGGCAAGGTTAGTGGCTCAAGGGTACACTCAGGTTGAAGGACTTGACTTTGATGAAACATTTGCGCCAGTTGCAAGACTGGAATCTATTAGGCTACTTCTTGGTATAGCATGCATCTTCAAATTTAAGCTGTACCAAATGGATGTCAAGAGTGCCTTCCTTAATGGGTACTTACATGAAGAAGTTTATGTGGAGCAGCCAAAAGGTTTTGTAGATCCTGCTAATCCTGATCATGTGTACAAGCTAAAGAAGGCTCTTTATGGACTGAAACAGGCTCCAAGGGCCTGGTATGAAAGGCTGACAAATTTTCTTGTTAGTCAAGGATACAGAAAAGGAGGCCATGACAAAACCTTGTTTGTTAAAGAACAAGAAGAGAAGCTGATGATTGCCCAGATTTATGTTGATGACATAGTATTTGGTGGAATGTCTGAAAAGATGGTGCAACATTTTGTACAACAAATGCAATCAGAGTTTGAAATGAGTTTGGTAGGTGAGCTGACATATTTCCTTGGTCTGCAAGTAAAACAAATGGAAGACACCATATTTGTCTCTCAAAGCAAATATGCGAAGAACATGATCAAAAAGTTTGGAATGGACACTGCAGCACACAAGAGAACACCAGCTGCTACTCATCTAAAGCTAACCAAAGATGAAAATGGCATTGATGTTGATCAAAGCCTATACAGGAGCATGATTGGCAGTCTATTGTATCTTACAGCTAGTAGACCAGACATCACCTTTGCTGTGGGTGTTTGTGCAAGATATCAAGCCAAGCCAAAGATGAGCCATCTTGTACAAGTCAAAAGGATTCTGAAATATATTAAGGGCACGAGTAATTATGGGATTCTGTATTCCCAGACCAAGAACTCAACTTTGATAGGGTATTGTGATGCAGATTGGGCTGGAAGTGCTGATGATAGAAAGAGCACTTCAGGAGGATGCTTCTTTTTGGGTGATAATTTAATCTCATGGTTCAGCAAGAAGCAGAATTGTGTGTCTCTATCTACTGCAGAGGCTGAATACATTGCTGCAGGTAGCAGTTGTTCCCAGCTAATGTGGATGAAACAGATGCTGAAAGAATATAATGTCGACCAAGATGTCATGACATTATATTGCGACAACTTGAGTGCAATCAATATATCAAAAAATCCAGTTCAACACTCAAGAACCAAACACATAGACATCAGGCACCATTTCATCAGAGACCTTGTTGAAGAAAATTGTGTGGAACTCAAGCACATTGGTACAAGTGAACAGCTAGCTGACATTTTTACAAAGGCGCTTGATGCTAATCAATTTGAATTTTTAAGGGGCAAATTGGGAATTTGCCTGCATGAAGAAGCATAGCAGTTACAGCAGTTGAGGCGTGCAAAAGGAAACCGGTTTCTCTCCCATCATTCAATGCACGCTAATTTAGGGAAATCATTACAAACTTCCCTTAAATGTGTCTGTACACGCAATCAATACACTTTCATTAAAAACCTAATTTTTGATCGTGAACCCTATTCAACTGCTTCTCACCACAACCTTCATCCATTCAACTTCTCAAACTTCAAAAACCTTCGTTCAAACATGTCTGAATCATCACAAACTACAAAGACTGGCCGTTCTACTCGATCAAAGGCGAAGATCGATTCCTCAAAGATCATCAAGGACGTCGTTCCTGTTACGACTGTTCGTGCTACCAAACCCAAAGCTCAAACAAATGTCGCTGAGAAGAAAGGAAAAGAAAAATCTGTTGAGAAAAAGGAAGAAATCATCAAAGTAAGTGATGCTATCTCTCCTCTGGGTAATAAATCTAGTAAAGGAAGTTCTAAAAGGAAAAGAAGGGATTACAAATCTAAGTTTTCTCTGTCTATGTCTGATTTGGTGTTTGATTCGAATGTTAACACATCTGAGAAAACATCTGAAACCAACGAAGGAGTATCTCAGAACCCTAAACCTGTCTCTGAAGTTGTTGAAACACTTATTTCAATTGCTGGTAACCCTAATCAAGATAATTTGGGATCTGATGCTGAGAAGAGAGATCTGAATAATATGCCTGTTGATACGGAGATGGAAGACACTCCTACAGAGGGTGAGCCTAATATTGCTGAGAAATCACCAACTATTGCTGAGATGGTGGCTGAAAAATCAACCCCTGTTGTTACTGAAGAAGTTGTTATGAGGGATGTTGAAACATCCTTGAATGAGAATGAAGAAGTTGAAACTGCAACTGCTGAGGAAGAACATGTGAAGGAAACTGTTGCTGAAAAGGATGTTGAGACAACTGCCACAACATCTGAAACCTCAGATGAAGAGACTGAAATTGCTGATGAAGGAGTTTCTGCTGATGAAGAGGAAACTCAATCTGAAGAGAGCAACCAGTCCATCCCTACAGATGAGCAAGAGGTTGAAGCTGACAAGCCTGCAGAAGCTGAGAAAGAGAAAGATGTTGTTGATGTTGATGATTATGTCACCACCAAGACTGCTGAAAAATCAACTGGTGGTATAACTAAAAGGTTGAGAAGCTGTACAGGGAAGGCTGTGGCCACTGCAAGCAAGACTCCTGCACCAAGAGTGAAAACAAAAGGTGTTGGACCAGTCAAGGGTTGGAGCAAAGTTCTCTCCCCTCACGCCAAGAAGAAGGAAACTCTGAAGAGAAAGAAGGAGTCATCTAGTGACTCAGACTATGATGTTGCTGAAGATGTTGTTAACATCTCCTCTGCCAATCCTAAGAAGACTACTGTGAAGAAGGCTCCACAAGGTGTTGAAGAAGCCCCATGTGATAACATCTCTTTCCATCGTGCTGCCTTTGCACTGAGATGGGACTACATTTACCAAAGGAGATTGGCTGTTGAAAGGGAACTGACCAAAGATGCTCTCAAATGTCAAGACATCTTTGACTACATCAAGGAAGCTGGTCTGATGAAGACAGTCTGTGACTTCAGTCCCTGTTATGAGCTGCTTGTGAAAGAATTTCTGGTGAACATCCCTGAGGAATGTGATAACCCACTGAGCAAGGACTACCACAAAGTTTTTGTCAGAGGTAAATGTATCAATTTTTCTCCTGTTGTGATTAATAATTACTTAGGAAGATCTATAGAACCTAAGGCTGAATTAGAGGTTGCTAATGATGTTGTGAGTGCTGAGATAACTGGTGGTAAGGTTAAGGTCTGGCCTACAAAGAAGCTGATTCCCACGAGTAAATTGAATGTCAAATATGCCATCCTCAATAGGATAGGGTCAACCAATTGGGTACCAACCAAGCATGCAACCAATGTTGCTACAAACCTGGGTAGATTTATTTATGCTATAGGAACCAAGTTTGACTATGACTATGGGACCTTTATTTTTGATCAAACCATTAAGCATATTAGATCAACTGCTGTGAAGATGCCAATAGCATTTCCATCACTACTATGTGGAATCATTTTGGCCCAGTATCCAGACATTAAGGTTATGACTGACACTCCCAAGAAAAGGGAATCTGGTTTTACTTTTCATCATAAGCTCTTTGGTAATCATAATGTCACTGATCATGTTGGGACATCTGCTGCTGGAGCTGGTGTTATGACCAAAAGGGAAATTATTGCTAGTTTGAAGGTTCAATGTCAGGACATTGATAAACAGCAGGCTGAGCTTGAGGAAAGGAAGAATGTGTTCTTGAAGATGATTGAAGGATTGGAAGCTGATGAGGTACCTGTGAAAGCTAGTGCAAGTGTGGCTGCTACAGGTGATCAAAACAATGCAGATGAGGATGAAGGTTATGCTACTGCTACAGATGAGGATGAAGCCTCTGACAGTAGTGATGATGAATGATCTTGTAATCTGTTTTAATGTTTTACTGTACTTTGTTATTTGGTTTGTGGGTGTTTTGTGCCCTGGATTTTAGCACCTTCTGAGTGCATGGTCTGTATTTTGTTTAATTCTGCACTTTGGATACTTCACTTTCCTGTTTTGGCACATTTTGTGGCTAAAAAGGGGGAGTAGTACTTTTTGATTTGTTTCTGCTACATGTTGTTGTGTCTTTTGTTATGACATGTTGTTAAGTAGCAGTAAGCAAGTATTCAGGGGGAGTAATTTTTTTTACCCTGAGATGTTGCACAAGCTGATGAAGTCAGGGGGAGTTTGCTACTGAAGGATGCTGCCCTGATTGGACGAACATGTGCTAGAAGATGTGCTCCCATATGTCACAACATCTTAGATGACATATGATATATGTTTTGCTCTGATACCACGTTTTAATTTTTGCTCGAGGCTATTTGATGATATCTCCGCTGCTGCTGCCTCTGATGCATATACTTTTCACCTATGTGAAATTTTGTTTAAATGATGCTCTAACATTCCTTCTTTTGTGTGACCATGGTGATTTGAAGGATTGCGCTCTTTATATCTCTCAAGGTAATGGCCCGAAATTGTTTTAGCCAAAAATTGCCAAAGGGGGAGATTGTTGGATATTTGAATTGGCTTAATTTTGCTAAAACAAATATACTAACAAGATGTTGGAAAACATGTTACAACATCATATTTATTCAAGGAAATCTCGCGCATTTATGAGAGCATCTGCTATATATGGAAATCCACTTAAAGAGCACGCTCAATGGAGATTTGATCTGATCAGGTATTTTAAGGATAAGATAAGACTTAATGGTACAACGGTATGATCCAATTATCCTATAAAGTCCTTAAACACTTTTGGAAAGTTTCTATACATTCTTAATGAAAGATCAAAAGAGAATCAGATCATCCTTTATGATTCTCAAGGAGCGTCTGAGCATTTGTGAAGAAAGAGGAGCGTGCCTGATCATTATAAATACGAAGACCAAGCTCAAGACTAAGTATCTCATTGGAAAAATATTAGTTCACATATTGAGTCTTTGTTGAGTCTTTTATTGTTTGATTGTAATTCTTGCTTGTGGATTCTATAACACGAGTTAAGAAGTGAGTTTATTATTTTAAGGTTACTCCTAAGCTTTGAAGTACGGAGTTTACCGTGTGTGATTCACTTGAAGCTTTTAAGCAAAAGTGAAGTGTTGTCTTGGCAAGTTGTCGCCACATCATTCTTAACATTGTATAATCAACACAGGTTGTGTTGTGTGAGTGGAAGTGAGATGGGATCTCATGTCTAGGAAGTTCCTAGGCAGAAGTTGCATAAGTAGTGTCGAGGTTATAAGGCGTAAACCAGGGGTTTGCTGGAGGTCTTAGTGTAAGGCGTAAATCCTAGGGTTTGCTGGAGGTCTTAGTAACTAGAGCTATTAGTGGATTTCCTTCCTGGATTGGTATCCCCCAGAGTAGGCAGTTGGCTGAACTGGGTTAACAATTACTTGTGTCATTTATTTATTTTCTGTCAGTTTTTATATGTTATATAAGATGTGCCAACAATAGAAAACAACATTATTCACAAAGTAGTTGTTGGGACATCTTAGCCAACATCATTCTAGTGATACCAGAATTTCAACTATGATACACGTGATAGGTCGTTACTGAAACAAATTTTAGACTAACTATTATAAAATTTTAAATTAAGTAATATATATACACTAGATAAAATATACCTCTTACCAATTTTAAAATTACTGTTATATATAGGACAAATTGATAATGGTTTTAAAATAACTATTATACATTGGACAAGCTAAATACTACTAATTCACATTGGACTATTTATGATTCAAACTAATGTGACGAAACAAGTTATCGCAGATAAAAATTTAAAATTACTGCTATACACGCGGAGATAACCAAATTTATCTTTTTAAACTAGATGGTTTTTTTAAAAAGAATTATTGACTATATTAATTCCTAAAATATTTACAATTATATAAATATACTTGCAAAATCGAATATTATATGAATTTTAATTATACACCAAAAGAGAGCCCTGCTAACACAAGGTGTGCCAGAAAGAACAGCAAAGTTTTACGATCTTCAAATACACATTGAAACTAAAGTTTTAATTATATAAAATTTATACAATTAAAATAGTGATTGAACAATGTATGTATTCGAAATAAATCAATTGCACTTACATAGGAGAGTTATCCACCAATCAAAACTCTTGAAAATGTTGATAGTCAATCGATCAGTCCAAACTATTTTAAATGCAATGTTTTTTTTTTTTTTTGTACAAAAACAGGGCAAAGCTCCAAAATGCAATGTTTGTTACTAAATAAAATTTATATAATTAAAATAGTGATTGCAATGTGTTTAAAAACGATACAAATCACCTATTGCACTTACAATGGAGAGTTATCCACCGATAAAAAAAACTTGAAAATGTAGATAGTCAAATCTATTAGCCACGTGGATGATTTTAATAGACATTTGATTAAAATGACTAACTTGAAATATTTTAAACGTAAAAGACCAAATTGAAAACTAAAATAAACTTAAGAGATGAAATATGATATTAATTCTTTTTCAAAAAATAAATATTATATACAAGACAAATTGAGGTTTTTTTTTTAAAAAATAACTAATATGCAAATTTCTATTATCGATTATATAAACTAATTAAAATAATTAAAATTTTATTATCACTACTATACACGGGACAAATTGTCGTTGATAAAATTTTAAAAACACTATGATACACGTGATAGGTCGTTACTGAAACAAATTTTAGACTAACTATTATAAAATTTTAAATTAAGTAATATATATACACTAGATAAAATATACCTCTTACCAATTTTAAAATTACTGTTATATATAGGACAAATTGATAATGGTTTTAAAATAACTATTATACATTGGACAAGCTAAATACTACTAATTCACATTGGACTATTTATGATTCAAACTAATGTGACGAAACAAGTTATCGCAGATAAAAATTTAAAATTACTGCTATACACGCGGAGATAACCAAATTTATCTTTTTAAACTAGATGGTTTTTTTAAAAAGAATTATTGACTATATTAATTCCTAAAATATTTACAATTATATAAATATACTTGCAAAATCGAATATTATATGAATTTTAATTATACACCAAAAGAGAGCCCTGCTAACACAAGGTGTGCCAGAAAGAACAGCAAAGTTTTACGATCTTCAAATACACATTGAAACTAAAGTTTTAATTATATAAAATTTATACAATTAAAATAGTGATTGAACAATGTATGTATTCGAAATAAATCAATTGCACTTACATAGGAGAGTTATCCACCAATCAAAACTCTTGAAAATGTTGATAGTCAATCGATCAGTCCAAACTATTTTAAATGCAATGTTTTTTTTTTTTGTACAAAAACAGGGCAAAGCTCCAAAATGCAATGTTTGTTACTAAATAAAATTTATATAATTAAAATAGTGATTGCAATGTGTTTAAAAACGATACAAATCACCTATTGCACTTACAATGGAGAGTTATCCACCGATAAAAAAAACTTGAAAATGTAGATAGTCAAATCTATTAGCCACGTGGATGATTTTAATAGACATTTGATTAAAATGACTAACTTGAAATATTTTAAACGTAAAAGACCAAATTGAAAACTAAAATAAACTTAAGAGATGAAATATGATATTAATTCTTTTTCAAAAAATAAATATTATATACAAGACAAATTGAGGTTTTTTTTAAAAAAAATAACTAATATGCAAATTTCTATTATCGATTATATAAACTAATTAAAATAATTAAAATTTTATTATCACTACTATACACGGGACAAATTGTCGTTGATAAAATTTTAAAAACACTATGATACACGTGATTGGTTGTTACTGAAACAAATTTTAGACTAACTATTACACATGAGACAAATTATTGCTAATAAAAATTGTCAAATAATTCTCATACATGGGAGAAGCTAATAAAATTTTAAATTAAGTAATATATATACACTAGATAAAATATACCTCTTACCAATTTTTAAATTACTGTTATATATAGGACAAATTGATAATGGTTTTAAAATAACTATTATACATTGGACAAGCTAAATACTACTAATTCACATTGGACTATTTATGATTCAAACTAATGTGACGAACCAAGTTATCGCAGATAAAAATTTAAAATTACTGCTATACACGGGGAGATAACCAAATTTGTCTTTTTAAACTAGATGGTTTTTTTTAAAAAGAATTATTGACTATATTAATTCCTAAAATATTTACACTACAAAAAAGCTGGAAAGCGGCGACCACTGAAAAAAAGGATTAGCGTCGGTTTTTTCCGTCGCTAATTGACTAATGCAGCGGTTGGACAACTGACGCAACAAGCAGTGTCGCTAGAGCATATACAGCAGCGTTTCCAGTAAACCGTTGGAATAACCGCCGCATGGACCTTAGCGTCGGTTGTATTGATTGTGCGGCGGTTTCAAACCGTCGCTCTTTGTAATTATTTTCCAATTATTTTTAAGCTTTTAGCGTCGGATGTAACCGCCGCTATTCGCTTTTATATTTAAAAAAAAACAATTATTTTTTGTTTCCCACAAATTTTTTTAAACGCTTTTTTTCCTGCAATTTTTAAACGCTATTTTTTTTGGTTTCCTGCAAAAAAATCAAAAATAAAATATATATACTCATACAAAGTAGCCAAAAAAAATTATTTAAGTCACAATAAAAAAATACTCAGACAAATAATTAATTAATAGTAAAAAATACAATATAAAGTTTATCTGAAACCTCATTGCATATGACACATGCTTCCAAAAATTTAACTTAGTATATCCCCTTCACCTAAACTTAAATGGTACAATAACTTGCCTTTGAGTTGAACATCCATTAGAATGAATACTCAAAATTTGTTACCCTTTCATGATTCATCCATGATTCATCATGTATCTCCAGTCATTCCAACTGACGAACTAACCCTGTTAGTCTTCTGAGAAAGTGGAGTTGTGGTTGCCTTTGTGAAGTACATGTAGTAGTATACTTTAAGAATCATGGTTGCAAAGATGAAAACTGCTTCAGCAATGAAGATTCCTTTCCTCAAACTTCCACAGGAGAAGTTCTGAGCAGAAAATCAAACTTTTAAAGGAGAAGTTCTGAACACAATGATTTAGCCACAATTTAATATCAATATCAGTGTGGTGAGATGAAACAGAAATCATTGCTCAATAATTCAGAATTATTACCAAGAAGAAAGAAAATATATAATGGACCATGCTCGATTTCCACAGGATATTAATGGTCTCCCTAAGCACATGCACTTTGTCACAATAATGGACCATCCTCAATATTGAAGTTATTTGTGCCTGCACAATTATAGTTGGAGAAAAGTGAATTACAAAGCTTAACATAACAGAAGTGTAGAAATGTTACTAAAAAATGTTACTGAAGAGCCTAGAGGCTGCACTGCCACTAGTGTCACATAAGGGTAAACTAAAAGTATGCAGAAAATTAATACTAACATGAAGCATAAATAAGAACGCCAACCAAAAGTGGAAGAGACCACACTACCCTGGCTCTTAAAGCTTATATATTGGATAAACAATGCCTTATACCATATAACCATATAGTCAATGTAATAGTTTGAGCTATTAAAGGTTCACTACTCTGTTGTAGTGTAGATTTTGAGATAAAAAGAAAAATTCAGACTCACATTGTACCACCAGCAGCAGGGCCAATAGCTTTGAATAGAAACATTGCTGTCATGGAAATTCAATTGGCTGCTCCCCTTTGGTGATGTACTGCTGTTCCTATTTTCAAATCAATTATATGCCACAATTCCATAAAAAACTAATATCAAACTTTATTAGTGAGGAAACACAATATAATGAATTAATACACTTTACAAACATGAGAATTGACATCTCCATTACCAAGATGCTTAAGTTCTTTTTCCTTCACGAGAGTTGGGTTACTATCATAGTTAACAATGATTTTACCTGCATTGACAAGACCAGTTCAGCATTGCCATCAGCTGCATGAAAAGCTTAAGATTCTCTCAATCCTACTGGCACGATCATGTCTATGGCACTTGCTTCCTACTACCCCTTGTCTACAAACATCATGACCAAAATCAATACATAATTCTTGCACTAAACTTCACCGGCACTTGATGACAAGCAGTATAGGAACCAAAATAACATTCAAAAGAACCAAATCAACATAATAAAGACCGCATCGAAAACATATACTATGCAGTCAAAAGGTCAATCAATCTCAAAGTTTATCCAAAAGATACATTTAACAAACACATAATAAACACATGTTAGCAAGATAGCATTCTTGTTGAGATAATCAAACATACTAAATTCATTGGTCCAAGCATCTTTGTTTCATCCAAAGCATCTATGTTTCGTCAAATAAATAGACATGTATACATACACATACAAGTAAAGAATCTGTAAATAATTCAATAACTAGAGCAACACACGTAAAGGGCCTATAAATTCACTCAAGAAAGAGTATGTATTCAAACATAGAACTAACGATAACACTTTGTCATGTCTCCACCTATAACAGTGCATTTACTCAAAATAAAATCTAGAACTAAGCTTTCTCATGTAAAACACATTAAAACATAAAAATTGAGTGATAGTACCAAAATCTAAGAGTTGTGCAAGCCAAAAAAATATTATGTATAATATATACAACTATCTGCAGAATTGCAGGCACAAAAAGAGTAGAATCTGCATATGAAAATCAACAATAGGAGATAAAGTCAAATTTAATTGACAATCCAAACAAAATAAATCCATGAAGCATCAACACTAGAACATATAATGCACTATAATATTAATACTATCTCATAACTTTTCTTGGTTATATTGATACTTTAAATTCCTATAGTAATATTTTAAAGAAATTTTGGTCCATCCTAAGATCTGAGGAGCATATATTGTTGATATTACTTCCTAATTTTTGGGTAATATAGAAAAAGTCCACAAAATAGTGATATTAAATTGAAGCAAGTAAATCATCTAACTAAAGTCATACCTACAACAATAGAGTACTTTTCCCAACGCCGTAATCAACGCCAATCAAAGACAGTAAGCCTTGAAAACACAATATCCTAAATAAACATAGTTAACCTTCAAATCATGTTCTAAATCAAATACCAAAGGATAAACAACTTATGCTAAAAATGTACAAGACAATCCACAAACACACATGTTGGGGGTTAAACCCAAGCATGCAGACCAACAAACTCATTAGTTGAAAGCAAATAAAGTTACCTTCTTGAAATAGAAAAATTGTCCTGATCAAGTTGTCATAGCAGAGTAGTGGTTGCTGCACACTTTCACTTACTACTGCTTTCAGTCCAACAAAATATATGACTATATCAAAAACAATATTCATCAGAATATATTTAAATGTTAAGAAAACTAATAGCAAACTAGCAATATCAGATCAAACCCTTCATAAGCAAACTAGCAATAAATTATTTCATAAGGAATATAGCATGTGCCGTCAAACCCTTCATAATACTAATTGAAATTTCAAAACTAAGTGAATGACTATAACTAGCAAAAACCCTAAACAATCAATTGATAAAATTCAAAACCCTAAATGGACTAAAAACTCTAAATCATCATAATCAAAGACAAAAAATAGAAAAAATATAGAAATTTGTCTCAATTCATATAAAAATTTCATCACCTGAAATTGAAAACAAGGGGTCGAACAAGCAGAGAAGAGAAGAGAAGTGTTGAAGCTTTCTTTTTTGAAAACAAGGGGTCGTGCGATACACACTAAAACTGGGTTGTGAAATTTTCGTGCGAGAGAATAAGAGAGAGGGGGGTACTCATTCCTAATCGTGAACGAACATTTATTTCTAATACAGCCGCCGCGGAACACAATAAAACTGCCGCCGCTTTACCACAGGAACCGCCGAGATTTACACAGACCAACGGCGGTTGAATGAATGCCGCATTAAACGTCAGTATTGACATGAGCGGCGGCAGTTCACTTGATACCGCCTCAAATGGACCGTCGCTGTCTTCAATTTTTCTTGTAGTGTTACAATTATATAAATATACTTGCAAAATCGAATATTATATGAATTTTTAATTATACACCAAAAGAGAGCCCTGCTAACACAAGGTGTGCCAGAAAGAACAGCAAAGTTTTACGATCTTCAAATACACATTGAAACTAAAGTTTTAATTATATAAAATTTATACAATTAAAATAGTGATTTGATAATATACACATGAGTTAATATATACATAAGTTAATAATATAAAAAAAAACGAATTATTTTATAAAAATTTATTTGATAATATAAAAAGAAATTTGACGATATGTCGATGTCGTAATTAATATAAGCCCTCGATATACCTACATGGGGCTATGGCCTAGCATAGGCTCAGACCAAGATATTTTTATAAGTCTATTTTAGTTAAATAGGTCAGGCTACATGACATTAAAAAAACCTTTTAGCCTACTAGGCCGACCTATTTAAGTTAATATGAATAATATTTTTACTACTATAATTATTTATATATTAAAATTTGTACTTTGATTAAATTATAAATTTATTAACTTTTTCAGTAGTTTAAGTTTATTAATCTACATAAATTTTTCACATATATAAATGTATTATTATAAACTTGAATTGAAATATGATGACATATATAGTTAAAATATAACTTTTTATGATAAGATTAAAAATTCTCACATGATGTGAGTTGTTGCAGTTAAAGTCTCACTCTACTACTCCTCTCTCCTGCATTAGGAAGAAACAAAACCGGTAACATCGCACTCCTTCTTGCTTAAAAAAAAACACATTGTACTCATTCTCCTTCATGCTTAACGATAAGAAAATTAATAATTTTAACTATTAAAAAATTTATAATATTTATCATACACAGAAAATTTGTTCTTGATAAAACAATTTAAAAAAACTATTATACACATAAGTTAATAATATAAAAAGAAAGAATTATTTTATAAAAAGTTATTTGATAATATGCCGATGTCGTAATTAATATAAGCCCTCAATTTACCTACACGGGCCTATGGCCTAGCATAGGCTCATGCCGAGATATTTTTATAAGTTTATTTAGTTAAATAGGTCAGGCTGCAGGCCATTAAAAAAGCCTTTTAGCCTACTAGGGAGACCTATTTAAGTTAATATGAATAATATTTTTACTACTATGAATTATTTGCACTCCTTCCCCTTCATGCAAAATTTCTAGATGACTATGCTAAAAACTACGACAATTATAATAGTCAAGACACAATTATAACAGATGAAAACAGTTTAATTCCTGACAATAACATACCTCAATGTACTGATAATCTCTATATTCAATCGTTCACTCCTGGATCACATGTTTTTGAATTCACACTTGGTGACCTAAATAAAGTTACCCAAATTGTAAGTTGTTATTACTCTTAAACCTTAGTTGATTCTACTGATACTTACATTTTTATTATACTTATAATGTCATAACTAACACTATTTTCTGTAGACCTTACTATATGAATTTAACGATTAAGTAAGGCGATTCAATTTTTATAATCTGATTCTACAAGTACCAACGAAAAATAGTTCAACAGTTCACTTAAAATATCCAAATAATCTATCGGAGAGTGTCAAGATTGTCAGAGGATGGAAAAAACTTCTATTTTGACAACAATATTGAATTGAGAGATATACTTAGTTGAATTCAAGGAGATTGGATTCAATGTTTGTGAGGTTACTATAATTTAGATTTCTCTTTAAAAAACTATTAGTTCAATTGATAATAGATATGACTGAACTTTTCTGCCTTCCTTATTATGTATTATGTAGACTACGCAGTTGTATTGTCTTTTAAATTAAATTGATTGTACTGTCTTCCTGTATTATGGGAAATTGTTTTCTGAAATTATTTTGTTAATCTTTATTCTTCTAAGTATTATTGCAGACAAATATTATTTTTAACATGATCATAAGTAAAGCAAAAATATTTTGAATTTTTGTTTCACTGATACACTTTTTAATAAAATAATTAAATTGTTCGTTGTGTCAATAAATTATAGCACAACAATTTAAATCAACTAATTCTTTTCATTTATAAAATTAACTTCGTTGAAACCAACTTCTTAACGCGCCGAAGGCGCGTGAAGACCCCTTACGACCTAACGCCCCGACACAATATAACGCGCCGAAGGCGCGTCCCGTGCGCACGCACGGGTTTTTAACTAGTAAATTTAAGAAAAGAAGATACCACCAAAAAACCGAGATTGCCCTTTTGGCATTTTTTTTTCCGTTTTTGTTACTACTAAAAATAAGGGCAATATTGGTATTAGATGACTCAAATTTTCTCATTGCTTCTGGCCCCACCTTAAAGCGCATTTACCTCATTGTCCTTCACTGATTACTCTAACACTTTTTTGGTACAAGAGCAAAACTTTGACCAATATTGGAATTTCACAAAAGAAAATTCACACTACCCAACATAATATTTCATCTCCCAACAACTCATTCACTTTAATTTGAATTTCAAATTTTAGATTTTTCAATCCTATCTTTTCTCTTTCATACTCAAATCTCTCTTTCTTCTAATTTCTCATTTGTTTTTGCCCTGTCTCACCTTTCCACGCTCAAACAAAGATGAGAAAGAAAACAACAATGGCTGAAGAAGGGAGAAAGAAGAAGATTCATAGCAGAAAAAGAATATCAGGAAGAAAGAAGAATGTAACATGGGTTAGTGATTTTCTCTATAATTTTTTCTTTATTGAAGACATTTTTTTCTTTATTGTTTTCAAAACATTCCTTACTTTATGTGAAATTATCTACTACTACAAAATCTTCTTATTTGTTTACGTTGGAATTTACTTACCTAGCAATTTTATGTTGTCATGTTTCAGTTTTATGAATACACACCATGTGTTTGACAAAATGTTCATTCTAGGTATTTGATTTTTCTTTCTTTTTTATTGTTCAATTTTTCAATCAGAACTTAGAAAAGGGTTATCAAACATAGTTTAGTTGTTGTTCTTCTTCTTTATTTATTTTATTTTTCTGTTTTGTTTATTTATTTTACTCATCACTTTCATTTTCTATATGCACACCATGTGTTTGATTAAATGTTGTTGTGACTTCCCATCAACATTAGAAGCTATGGTGCAAAAAGATGATTTTATTTTACCATTTTAATTGTATATTTACCTAACCATTCATTCTATCTTTGAAAAAAAAAAAATCTGCAAAATTGATTTACTAGGTAAGGTTTCTTTCTCTCCCTTTCATTCATTCTTCTTTCCTTTGTCATTTTAAACCTTGAAAATTTAACTTTTCATTTTTTTTGGAATGAAGTTTGCGCAAATGGAGCTAAAGAAGATAAGAGATTGTTTTACATATGCATTTTTGTTTAACATTTAACCAAACTTTGCTTTTAATGCAGGTTCTTTATATACATATTTTCTCCAATATGACATTAACAAAAAAAAAAATTATGTCTATGAAGTTGAATCTTGGTAGCTCTCCATGGAAAGTGAGTTACAAAAGGTAAAATATGATTATCTTTCTCATAATCAACTATGATACATACAAGTTCTTGGTAGCTCTTCCTTTATTGTGTCCATACTGATCATTTTTCTTATCTACATCTTTAACCCAAATGTTACCTTTTAATGCTTAGTTATGTCCATAATTGATTATAAGTATGGACACTGATATGGACGCTGAATTGAAATCTATGTTTTAACGCTTACAATATTTCATTGCCGTCGTTTACGGTACAAAAAAGTCTGATTTTAAATCTTTTCGTAAGTTTTACGACGATTAAATTCTGTGTTTTAGCTTTAACGCTTAAAATCGATGTTTTCACACTTACAATCTTTCAATGCCATCGTTTATGTGGTAAAAAGGTCTGATTTTTCATCTTTTGATCTTTTAATACAAGTTCAGTAGATGTTCTTTTTATGGTCTTTTAATTTATGTAACATTTTCATGTTCACTTTTCATTATCTAAACTTCAATCTTGCAATAGATGAATGGTTATCTATAAACTTTACTATGTTTAGCAATCATTATGTCCCTTTGCTATAAATTTTCCATGTCTTTTGAGACATAACAATAATAGACGCGATTTCTATAAACTTTTATTTAGTATATTGGAATGTTTATCTATAAAGTTTGAAATACCAAGCTTAACTAATATAAGAGAATAAATCCTATCAGGTAAAGCAGACTACTGCTAATGAAAATGAAATCAATGACACTACAGAGGTTGGAATGGAAAGGCCATTTACGTGCTTTACCCTTTGCTATATTTTTTACATGTCTTTTGAAACATTACTATATTAGAGTGGATTTCTATAAACTTTTATTAGTTAATGCCTTGTGCTTTACCCTTTTTATGCTTACATAAATCCACTAAATCTCATATTGTACCTCATTTTGCAGAAAATCTTCATTAGGTGAGCATTGTTTCTCTCCACGTGGTAAGCATTGTTTTTCTCCTTTCTATTCTTTCTTCTTGACATTTTGTACGAAAGTGTTCAACTTTGAATTTTGACATTTTTTTCATTGAATGAAGCTAGCCGAAATAGAGGCCAAAGATCAAAAGGTAATTTTTCAGCGACAAATTCCTTACTTTTAACATGTTTTTTCTATCAATTTTGTTCCTAGATTACATAGTTTCTTTATGTATCCAGTTTATTTCTGTTAAAGTAAGTGATATTTGATTTGTTATGAAGAAAAAGGTTGGTATATGTTCTGTCGAAGCTGATACACAACAGGTCAAAGCTTCATCAACATCTCAAACTTTCACCGAACAAGTTCAACAGGTATAAGCTTCATTATGTGCTGCAGCCTTTCATTTATTTTTTTACTCTTTTTATAATATGAGTCGGATTACCTTTGAGATGAAGATTAAACATTTTTTATAGAGATTAACATATGCAGGATTTGTAACTATAACAGAATCCAAAAGAACATTTATGTTTTCAAAGTAATACTTCACTTATACTAACATAGGGAAGTATAAGTTCACTTATTGTAAGTCTATGAGCAAGTTTAACCCAACAACTAACCTTTTCATGTCTATTTTTCATTATCACAAATTTATTAAACAAAAATGCTTTTTTGTCGAAAGTAAATATGTTTTCTCAACCTTACAAATTAAGTCTTTTTTGTTATCTACATTTACTTTTGAACTATGCCTTTTTTAATTTTTAAGTTGATCATATAGTAAACTGATATAGTTAAAGCCTATACTTTTACAAGAAACTTTTTGTGTTAGGGTTGTTACCACTTCACACATTAGGGTTTCAAACCAAGGTTGGTATTTTCTTGGCTGTCATGAATGCCCATTAAAGGTTGAAGCAACTGCATCATGCTATGAATGTAAAAAGGGACATAAGACTAATGATCCTCTGCTCAAGTATGTATATTTGTATGATATTTGGATTTATCAGCTACTTACTTCATTCACTTTTTTGACTACAATGAATTTGGATTCATCTCTCTTTTATGTTTATGTATGTCTTATTATGTTTGATTATAATTCTCTTTTTAGTTCATTACATATGCTTGATTAAAGTACCATGATGTGAATAGTTCAATCCATTGGCTGCTTTACTGGCATG
This sequence comes from Trifolium pratense, assembly GCF_020283565.1. NCBI lineage: Eukaryota > Viridiplantae > Streptophyta > Magnoliopsida > Fabales > Fabaceae > Trifolium > Trifolium pratense. The sequence continues at coordinate 59,152,079 of NC_060062.1, read as the reverse complement.
GGAGACTTATTTGAGAAACCTGCAAAACATGGTATATGTTTGTACTAATGGTCTCTGAGTATTACATGTTTTCATTATACACTACTAATGCTTGGAATAGAACTTTCTTGCTCATTAATGATGACATACCTCCTATCAATGACTTCAAAAACAGGTTTGATTACATTTTCTCTTCAAATTGGGGAGCACTTAATTTCAATGTTTATACCATTAACCTTCGTTATTATTGACTTATAGATTGTCTGCTGACAACACATATGAAATACAAAGTAACATCATTCAATCCTCATCCGAAATGATTTCACAAAGTTCATTTTCTGGTTTCAACCGATCTGCAGAAGATAAGTTCATTTTGGGTCATCCAGTCATAAAAATCAAACACATCATCAAGCTTCCAAAGGTTTTATACGGTTTCATTTTTACTTCAACTCTGCCTTTTTCCATTCCTGCACATTTACTTATTATTATCCATCATTATTATAGGACCAAATATGTGTCATTGTTGGAACAACCTCACATCCGAGTTTCTGCTAACGGTTGGTCCTTTCCTGGTTGCAAAGATTGTATTAAACAATGCTATGGATCAACACCACCGTTTGAATGTAAGGATGGCCACCCAACTGATGAACCAATTCTAAGGTTGTATTCCTTTTTATATCTGAACTATTATATTTTTTTCAATTGTCAACATTTTCTATTCTATGTCTGTTAAAATTCAAATGTCTGTTCAAATTATTTTTCAGATATAAGATCGATATTCAAATCTTCGATGGCGATGATTCAGCAAAATTTATCTTCTTGGATGATACTTGTATTGATCTATTGGGTAAAACATCGTCACAGCTGAGGCAAAAGATGCTTGATGTATGACTTCATTATTTATTTTCCATTTCCCTATATCATTTCATATCCAACTATTTTCCGTAACATTTCTATTCTTTTTTCTATGTACAGCTAGGATTTACAGATACTTCTGACTACCGTAAAGACATCGATGATCTCATGGGACGAACATTTGCTTTCCGTGTCAATTGGCAATCTCACTGGAAACAATGTTCTGTTTTAGCTTGCTTGGATAGCAAATTCATGGTTGAGACCCTGCAAGCATAATTGCTTAAGGATGAGGTTTATTTCCTTTTTATGTTATTTATCACTTTCACTCTTAAACTATATGTCCAGTGTTTAATCATCACTTCATTGATTGATATCAACTTGCAGCTCAATGTTGGAGGTAATTCATTTGTCAATTTCATAGACAACCAAGACTGTCATGATGAAATTCAAAGTATTGCACGCTTTCGAACCCACTTCGAAACACTACCATCCATTACCATAAGTAACTACCTCTTTACTATATTCTGCATCAATTACTATATTCTTATATACGGTTTAACTAAATTCTAATGACTTTATACAGGAAGGTGTTTCCGCTACTTCTAAACATGACCCTGAATTTTATCAAACTGTTACTCCAACAAAGCTCCCACCAATACCTCATATTCAATAAGAACCCATTGCTGCACAACTCTCCTCTACCAAAAGAGCAGCAACACCCCCGTGTTCCACTCGATACCAGTACTACCCGCAACACTGAACTGAAAATAGCATCAACACTTCCTATTCTAGAAGAAAACTTTGATGAACAACTCGAAGAACATACCAGAGCAGCACCATTGTCATCTTCCAAAAGACCACCCAAACCCCGTGTTCCAGTCAATACCGTTGGTCACCGCAACACAGAACTTAAAACATCAATACTTTTGCATTACCATTGATAATCCCTTTCCTTCAAATTCAATTTATATTATTACAGTATTATCAAAATTAAAAACATAATAATCATAAACATTTCTCCATAAAACAAATTCAAGAAATGTGAGTTTTTTTATTTGGTACATGACACCAGAGAAGTAGGAAACTAGAGAGGTGAACAAACACACACATTGATCTATGTGTGCACTTAATTTGTCAATAGAATAGTCTTGATAGTACTTTAATCCTTGTCACAAATACAAGGAGTTACATATGTCGCTTGGTATGTTCTTAATGTTTTGACTTTTTTTTTTTTTTTTACGAATTTCATTTATGATAATTTTTTAATACATGTTGAGATATCAATAAAATGTGGAAATTAGCTAAAACTGAGGTCACTTTTAAAAAGTGAGTAACTTCATTTACTTATGCAGTAAGTAAGCTCAGCTAGTTTATCTCAACCCCTACTGATGAACATATATGCTTGTATCTCAAAAACAACTCTTGCAAATGATTTTTTTTTTTTTTTTGATGTTTTCTCTCCCAATCTCCCGTGAATCTTTTATACCCTCCAATATTTCAATTTTGCCCTTGCAGAAAAATTCGGTTCGCAGAAACCGAATTTTTACTAGTGCAAATTCAGAGTAAATTTCGGTTTTTAGAAACCGAAATTTTTTTTCAAGGCAAAAAAAAACTTTGGTTTCTACGAACCGAAATTTTTTCAAGGGCAAAATTGGAAATTCAGGGGGATAAAAGATTCGCGGGGAGTGGGAAGAGAAAACATCTTTTTTTGTAGCTCTTCTTCGTCTCTAAGCCTTAAAGGCTTCTCTGATTCTGTTTGGGGCTCTTGTCCTGGCACAAGGAGGTCTACAACTGATTTTTGCTTCTACATTGGTAACTTTCTTGTTAGTTGGAAAAGCAAAAAGCAATTAGTGGTATCTCGTTCTTCCTCAGAAGCTGAATATCACGCATTGGCACAAGCAACATGTTAAGGTTGATGGATTTAATACTTGCTTCAGGATTTACACATTTCTCATGATCCTCTTTTCCTCATGATCCTCCTTGAAAAAAAAAAGGCAGTTACAATGTATTAGTTGATCCTTGATATCGCACATAGTATATAAGTGTGAATCCGGTGAAAATCTTATATATATAGATCAACTAATACATTGCAACGATTTTCTTTCACCGGATTCAGGGACATTGTAACTGTGTTCATTTGTGAGTAATAAAACTTTTATCCTGTTAGGCTCAATTTGCACCTACTTTCACCTTCAATGTATTGTTTCAGTATTTGAGCTTCATTTGCGCTCATTTTTATGGCACTAGATCTTCATCTTCACAATTTTAATGCTTTCTCTTTCTCTCTCGTCTTGTGCTTTAATTTTTGTCGGTAATTTTTTTTTCATAAAAAATTTAATTAGCAAGACATGCCCATAGTCATAATATTTTTCTTTGTGGAATGTGACACACATGATTAACCATATAAAATACCCTTTGGTCGGACTTTTTTTCTACTTTTTTTCAATCTTAAGTATAAGTTAGGTCAAACACATTTTAAATTAAGTAAGAAGAGCTTATTTTTATTGAAGAAAATATGGCCAAAAAGTACTTGCATTAAAGGAGATAATAGCTACTTACTTTTAACAAGCATGCGAAGCTTATTTTCTTTGGGACTCTCTTCGATTCCATGCCACCATCATTTCTTTCTTTTCTTTTCTTTTTTTCCTGAAACTTATTAGTATATTATGTTTGGGTATCGTCTAATTGTTATCGTTCATGTTGTTTTTCTGATTTGATACATTTGTAAGTTGTCGTAGTCTATCTCGGTACATCTTGTGCTGAGGAGACTATTCGGTTGTTTTTAAAATATATTCCATTTTAGCCTCTTAAAAAAAAATAGCCTAGAATAATACATTAATATCTCTTTTTAAAGGAACGAGTCACTCCAAATTAAATAGCATGATCAATAATATCATTAGGAATAACAGAATATTACACCTTAATTCATATTTTTTTTGTCGTTAACTGGATATCTGACGGTCGGCTCTGCAAGTGCACAGAATCGCTACCAAGTAATAAAGTGATAAGTTTATCGTTCTCCACAGGAATTGTGCCAAGGTTACTAGTTTCGCTTAAGAATATGGATAGTTGCATTCGCTTCGTTTGTTTAAGAAGGTATCTTTGCGGGTACTTCAGTAAATACAGGAAATTAAATGACAGAAAATAAAGGACTGGAAAATAAAAGATGTGTGTGACTACACAGGGTGATTAAGCGTGGTCGGATCCCTCCCTTACTCCTGCTTGGTTGCTCAATTATTTCCCTCTTCTAGGATTTAGACTATTGAAAATAGGTGCGATGTATTTATTATTTGTGTCTATTTCTATTACAAGCTTCTACAAAGCACAGTTAAAGGTTACCCTACTTTATTTACACACCATGATCCAGAATTCCACTTTTTCGTTAAAACTTTGGTCTCATCGCCTTGGGGACCCCTTAATTATAAGCTGACACATGTGCCTAAAACTAGTCACCTACCCACAGACATACTCTTTAAGGTAGAAATTAACGTTCTTTTTCAATCCTATACTAAGACGACATATACTGAATATAATGCTCTCATGTAGGCCCTAGCACACTGTCCTTTTCGTTCGAGATTACTAGCTTAGTTTCCTATGCGATATCCACTAGGTCTTAAATTTTATTCTAATGTGATCAATATTAAAATAACTAATACCAGACAATTGAAAGAGTTTGAAATAGAAATAACTGAATTTATAAATAACTAATATAAATAGTAAAACCAAGCATTCGTAAGGGAGTTTCTCGACTCCACTTAACCTAGGAAAAATAAATTACAAAGACATAAAGAAAAGAACTTTATTGGCCTTGGAGTTCCTTGGCCTCCTTGGCTCCTCCTTAGAGTACTTCTACTCTAGAGTGAATATTGAATAACTCTTAATATTTTTGAAAGAATAATTGTGAAGGAGGAAGACTCTATTTATAGTTTTACAGCTGGGTTTGGGCCTTTTCTGCGCATCCATCGCACCCATCGTGGCCACGATGGCGTGTAATTTTGTTTCATCGTGGCCACGGTGGATCCTATCGTTGTGCGATATGGAAGATTTGATCAGGATTTTCTGCTTATTTTTCAAGTCATCAACGTGCCACGATGACAAGCCATCGTGCCACGATGGTAAAGATTTTTAACAGATTTTCTTCAATTTTATCCGTCTTCTCATCGCGCCACGTTGAGACTCATCGTGGGTACGATGATGCGCTGTTTTATTCCATTTTTGCCTTTTTTTGCAACTTTTTCCACTTTTCTTGCTTCTGATAATTGTGTCTTCACTTTTCTCGATATTTGCTTGCTTTTGGTATTTAATTACTATAAAAACTACTCTAACCTATTACTAAAAACATCATATAATTGGCTGCCATCAATATCTTTTGTGCGCAACAGTTGAGAATATTCTTCAAGCCTTGTAAAATCCAAATGAATGACAAACTCAATGTCATCTTATCTAAGTGCTCTTGGGTACACCTTAATTCAAGTAATAATATGTCTCTAAATAGAGCTAAAAAACAATTAATGTCTTGAATATAAGATAATTTATATGGTACGTTCGACAATTTAAATTATACATTTTTTTATGAATTTAGTATAATAATTATAAACAATTAAATTGTATTTTTTCTTAAGAAATAACTTTCTCTATAATACAATAATTGACAAATAATTTTTTATCATATATAAAAAAATAATCCTTAATTTATTAAATTAAACTTTTAATATATCGATCCACTTTAATTATCAATATACCATAAAAACTCAAATCAATATAATATGAGAACAAATTTTTATATCTTTTTAATCCTTTGGGGTTTTCTAACTTAGACCCTAGTTAGGTCTAAGTTAGCAAGGTGCACCTTTTCAATTGGACCAAAATACCCATTCTTTTTAATTAATTAACCAAAATACCCATTAGTAGACGCAGATCCAGTGTCGCGCGCGTACCGAAGGACCATGGTTACAGACCGTTGATTTCCATCAGACAGCCAAGATCTGATCTCATCAAGACTGTCTGATCAATCAGACAGCCCAGATCATCCTGATCCATCAGATTCCAGCGCTTGCGCCACACTGGATTACAACCTGGAGAGAGAAAAATTTGCTTTTTAAAAGTAGGACACGTGTCACACAATGGTTGGCTGGGCGTGATTTTTGTTCATTTAATACTTTGAACTCAATTATTTCGTTGTAAATTAATTTGTTATTTTTTTATTTTTATACCAAAATTCATAATTTTTTTTTGTCTACAAATAGAGACTTGGTTCGTTTGATTTGGACACCGAAAAAAAAACGCAATTTTTCACTACCTTAATCTCATTTTTTGTCTACTAAATACGTTACTTGTGTGTTGTAATTTAACACGCACCACTCAACCAACTCACTGAAACCATTATACCAGGAAAATAGTTGATAATATTCTGGAACTTTTGGTATATTTTATGAAATTTTTGGAGACCTGAAACTATTTTTAGTTAATTAAATGAGATAAAACGGTAATTAAAAAATAATGTTTGCTTCTGAAACCATTTTACTGGTAGAATGGTTGCACATAGTTGTATTCTGAAACCATTTTACTGGTAGAATGGTTTCAATGAGTAATTTATTAATTGTGTTTGCTTCTGAAACCATTTATCTGGTACAATGGTTTCAGAGAGTTGTAATCTGAAACCATTTTGCTGGTAGAATGGTTTCAGTAAGTTGATTATTAGTTATTTGCTTCTGAAACCATTTAGCTTGTAGAATGGTTGCACATAGTTGTATTCTGAAACCATTTTACTGGTAGAATGGTTTCAGTGAGTAATTTATTAATTGTGTTTGCTTCTGAAACCATTTATCTGGTACAATGGTTTCAGAGAGTTGTAATCTGAAACCATTTTGCTGGTAGAATGGTTTCAGTGAGTTGATGTAAGGTAGTGAAAAATGAGATTAAGGTAGTGAAAAATTGGGTTTTTTTTTCTGTGTCCAAATCAAACGAACCAAGTCTCTATTTGTAGAGAAAAAAAAATTATGAATTTTGGTATAAAAAAAATAAATAAAAAATTAATTTACAACGAAATAATTGAGTTCAAAGTATTAAATGGAAAAAAAATCACGCTCAGCCAATCAGACAGCGACACGTGTCCTGCTTTTAAAAAGTAGATTCTTCTCTCTCCAGGGTGTAATCCAGTGTGGTGCACGCGCTGGAATCTGATGGATTCGGATGATCTGGGCTGTCTGATTGATCAGACTGTCTTGATGAGATCAGTTCTTGGCTGTCTGATGGAAATCAACGGCCTGTAACCATGGTACTGCGGTACGCGCGCGACACTGGATCCGCGTCCATTGATGGTAATTTGGTTAATTAATTAAAAAGAATGGGTATTTTGGTCCAACTGAAAAGGTGCACCTTGCTAACTTACACTGTGTTTGTTTAGGTAGATTTACGAAAGAGAGAAATAAGAAAGAGAGAGATAGCAAAGAAATTAGCTATTTCTATGGTTTGGATGATGAGAGAAATAAGGAAAGAGAGAAATATAATGGTTAATAACTGCCAAAAATAAATCTCTCCATATTAGGAGAGATTTGTGTGACAAGAAGTGAAATAAACAATTTTACAATAATACCCTCATTCAACTAATTTATTTTCTTGTAGAAAAGGGTAAATTTGTTATTTTCTCATTTTTATTAATTTCTCTCTTCTCACTTTTCTATTCATCCAAACCATATAAAATTTCTATCCAATTTCTCTTCTATCTCTCTTCTCACTTATTTCTCTCTTCACTATTTCTCTCTTCCCTATCTCTTTGACATCCAAACATAGTGTTAGACCCAACTGGGTCTAAGTTAGCAGCCCCTTTATAAATCAAAGAATGGAACAAAAAAAAATTACATCATCAGACCACTTTACATTGTTTCATGATTCATATATATATCCTCAAAGATATCCACAAAAATTAAAACCTTAATCTCTGTATAAAAACTTGACAACGTTTCATAGTTTCGGGTATACTAAAACAACCCGCAACCGTATGGAATTACTTAGAAATCCCATAAGAAGGTATCCAAAACTATCACCCCATCCATGTTCTCTTCTTCGTAATCAAAATTTGTCATCTCAGGCAAATAGAATTCACCACAAAAATCATCAAAACCCGGAAACATTGAGTAACCCGACCCAGTTTCTGAAAACAGGTCCTTGAACAACCCATTATCTGTAACGTCACTCTCCGTCTGAACCGTTGTCTCGGAGAGAGCAGGAGACGGCATCTCCATAGGCAACAATGCAGTTACCTCAGACGAGGACGGTGTTTCAATAATTTCATTATCGGGTCGACCCGAATTCTCATTACGGGGCTCCGAATATGCAAAACGGGTTGCAGCAGCTTGAATCTCAGAATGGGTCATGGAGCTTGTCCCGGGAATATCCGGCGGATTACTAGGGAAATTAAACTTAGCACCACTGCCACGTAAGCAGAAAGTAGCAGCGTCGAATGCACGCGCCGCTTTTTCGGCTGTGTCAAATGATCCCAACCATATTCTTTGGCGGCTGTTTGGTAATCTAATTTCAGAAACATATTTTCCCCACTTCCTCTTTCTTACTCCTCTGTATAATGAAGAATCACTTCTTTCCGCCGCAGTTTTTTCCACGTTTGATTTCACCATATTTACTCCTTATTTATGGTCTCAGACAAAGTACTAAGTTAGTATTAGTACAGAAACAATTTAAAAGGTTTTGTTTTTTTAAGAGGAATATGATCTCTGTTGTTGTATGATGTTTTGGAAATGAGTTGATAGTGTTTTTGTTTTGCGGCTGAATTTATATGTTGTGTTAGTATGGAGTGTAGCGAGTGAAGAAATTTGACTGGTTTTGAAGAGTCAACGTAGTTGGAAGGCGTGTTTGGTTGTACAGGTGTAAGAAGATGAGGAGACTCAGGAGGAGAGTTGTGATGATGTTGCATACGCGGCACTGGAGACAAAAGATTTGGAACACGTGAAAAGAGTGATGCTGATGTTGTTGCATCACTCTAAATCACAAAAACAACAAATTTGGATAAGAAATATCCTCAATCATTCATTCTTTATTTGCTCACACACTCCACTTGCAACAATCTAGAATAATGCTTAATCTATGGTGCATATTTTTTCCTAAAAAGAGGTCTAAATAGGACCAAACTGATTAACGGAGATGTCTTTAAGGGATCTATTCGGACTTTTTTTTATATAAGGGACCTATTTGGACCTTTTTTTTCTTTAAGGGACCAATCTAAAACCAAAAATATCTTTAAGGGACTATTTTACTAATTAAACCATACTTTAATTATCAAGAAAATTGCTTTTTAGGCCCCTTTTTAGGCCCCCTTATAATACTTCAGGCCCCCATCTTGACCAGTTTGCCATTAAAACGAATTCGATAATTGCACAAATTACCAAAGAAATAGCATCAACATATTTTCATCCCTGTCAGAACAAATGAGCATTTTGCAATTCTATATTTTCGTGTCTCTCTTGCGTTTCAGTTTGCAGCTACAACACTCTCGTCTCAAATTTTTTTTTTTTTTTTTTTTGTAAAAATCTGGATCTTATTCAAGTAAAACTAATATGGGATGATAAATAGATGCCTTACATGTTGCAAAATCAATAATTGATAAAAAAAAAAGTCAATGATATTCGAGGAAGCATAATTGCAATTCAGGAAGCATAATTGCAATTCCAGGAAGCAAAATTCATCAACTTCAGAAGTTAGAAACCGAATCGAAGCGTTTTCGGTAGATAGAAACCGAATCTAAGCAGTTCGATCAACTTCGGAAGTTAGAAACCGAATCCAAGCGTTTTCGGTAGATCGAAACCGAATCCAAGCATTTTCGGTAGATAGAACCAAATACAGATGACGACCTATTTGCCATGTGTGTTCCTCTGTTGTACTGTTTTTGCTTGTTGTTTCATTTAAGTGTTGTTTGAGGGGTCTGGGTTGTTGTTTATTATTGGTTTGCCGTCAATGTTTGTACTTATCTCCCGGCAAACATAATGTTTGGTTGTCGTTTTTAGTAAATTTGTGCTACTAATAAAAACATAACAAGTTAAGAAGATGAAGATGGAAGCATTAGACAAAGGTCTTGTAATCTTGTTGAAAGTGAAAGAAAATAAAAGGTGTGATAGGAAGATGAAAGCCATTAATTAGTTAGCAGCAGACAAATGTGTTTTTTGGAAGATGCATTTTCGGATTTTTCAATACGAAACAAATTTGAATTCGGTAGATAGAATCCAAACTAAACTGGGACCAAAATTCAGGGGCATTTTGAAATTTTTGGGGGGTTTCGGAGCAACTAGCAGGGTTTAAAAAACAATTTTCAATTATCAATAATAAAAAGTAGGTTGGCCCATTAGCTTCGTGGGCTGCTAAACTGGGCCCGGCCCGTTAAGCAATGGACTACTTGACCAGATGTGCCATGTAACGACCCAAATTTATTATTCACTATTTAAGTGTTTAATTATTTGGTGATGTGGTTTTTAAGTAAGATAGTAACTTTAAGTTATTTATCGAGAGTTTTAGTTAACGCGCGAGTTAGTGAGAGTTAACGCGAGTTGGGCCAAGTTAGTGGGCTTGAGGCCCAATGGGCCTTGGCACAAGGAGAGGGGGGCGCTATATGAAGCCCATTAGAGAGAGAAAGAGTTCATTTTTCTTGTTCTTGGGAGAAGTAGAGAGAAGGGAGAGCTAGAGCAAGAGCTTGGAGGAGGGATTCGAGGAGCAATCTTCGTGAGTTCGTCGATCCAAGGTAAGAGAGTAGATTTCATATTCGTGGGTGACTCGAGGAAGGGGAGAATGTCGATTTCTCCTCACCCGAACTTCCTCCACCCCATTTTCGTTTTAGCTTAGAACGGATTTTCTTGATGGAAATCGTTCCTATGGTTCTTAATATGTTTAACATGCTTTTAACATGATTAATGAACGGATTTAATGGTAAAAAACGAGTTTATGAAAGATTAAACTCAAGAACTTTGTGTTCTTGAGAGTTTTGATGAAAAACTGTTCAATCTTTACTTTTTCGATGTTTTTGATGTAGATCTGAGAAATGAACTGTCCTTTTGTGTTTATCCATGTTTGTTATGCTTGAATACAAATTCTTTTGGGATTTATAACATGAAAAATGGGATTTTTGGGCGTTTTTGTGTAGAAAACGCAAGTATTTCGCCCCAGGCGCAAGAATTTTCGCCTGAAACGGCAGAACAGAGAGTAACCAGTCTTTCAGCAGTTTTTCCGCCCCAGGCGTAAATATTTCCGCCTCAGGCGAAATATTCCGCCCCAGGCGTAAATATTTCCACCCCAGGCGAAAATACTGCAGATTTCACAATTTTCATCTGTTATCTTCCTTTGCATGTAGTTTCAAATCAGTGTCTTATTCTTACATGATTGTTGATGCATGTTGATGCTTATAATGCTCATTGCTAATCGTTAATTGATTGTTAATCATGTATGAAGTATAAATGAAGTATATTAAGGTGTTAATCAACTTAATAAAGAAGGATATTAGAATTATATTATTCTAATAAAGACGTATATTAAGGTATAGTGTTATCTTAATAAAGAAGTAATGTTGGATAGTGTTCCACATTAGTAAAGGAAGAGCTTAATGCTAATTAAAATGATTGTGAGTGAATTCATGAAAAACATATACATGCATTCATGAATATATGTGATATTGGATATTCCAATAAAGAAGGATAACGGATTATATTTATCCGATAAAGAAGGATATTAGAGGTGAGATACTCTAATAAAGAAGATGGTACCACATGCATTAGAGGTGTCTAGAGGACATAGCATGAATGTGAAGCATTAGATTGCATTAGGAATTATGTGTGCATTTTACGATAAATGATGTTTGACACGTACTTGGTAAATGTTGATTGTTAATCCGTATGTGAGGAGCTGAGTCCGTCATGACTATAAAATGAACAACGCAGGGTCCGTCATGACCATAATCTGAACAATGTATTTGTGGTGTTAGATTACATTAGGAACTTTATGTATATTCCTATTTGTAATTGAGTTATGTGATATTTGTTGATGTTTTGGTATTGTTCGAGACGACGTGAAACTATATGTTTGGTGTATTTTGTGGATGATTGATTATGTGATAATTGTTGACGTATAATTGATGTTTGAATTATAATTTGTCTGGTAGATTATAATGGAATGATAGATGTTGGTGAATATGTATAGATGTATGATATATGCATGAATATTGAGAAGTGTTTAAGTACCCTTTTCTTACACTTATATTTTGAGTATGTTGTCTAACTCTCTTTTATGTGTTATGTGCTGGACCGTTGGGGGTCCAGATTTTACAGGATTTTGTGGTATTCGATGTCGAGTCGTCGGTGATGCTCCGCTCTGATTGTGACACAGGAAAAGGGGTTGTATATAGTATATAGAGTTATTCATGACTCATGTATTTACATTGGAAAAATGTATCTTTTATAAGGGAATTTATATTGTATAAAATGAGTTTTTATTAAATAATCATGTTAGTATTATTTTGTAAAGAGGAGTGTAATACCTAGAACTAATATTCTATAACTTAAATTGCAATTTTCCGTTGCGTATTTTGAAAAAGATTTTACTAAATGTGGAAATATTTAATTAATGGGTTTGGGTGTTACAATTGGTATCAGAGCCCCGTTGTCTTCGGACTGTGTGGGTTATGTGTCGATCAGAGCAGGTCTGTGCAGTCAGACCAAGTGAGTATTGTGTGTCAGTCGTGTTTGTCTAACAATTTTGTTGTGTTTGTTTTGTGAAATCACTTATGTTGTTCATTTAGGAACTATGAGTGGTGTGAATTGGATTAATCGATCCATTATTTTGTTGAGTAGTGGTGTGAGTGCTATACTTCTATGTTTATAATAGTTGTATATGCTTAGAGTTTAACCTTTGTGTAGTTTAAACTTGATTGATTGATGCTTATTTGCTAATTGTTGACGATCCGGCATGATATAAAACTGCATGTGATAATCCGGCATGATATAAAACTGCATGTGACGATCCGGCATGATATAAAACTTCATGTGGTAATGATTTGAAATAATTTTAAAAACTAATATTATTTGTTGAAGATTTTGGTGAAAATATAGAGTTATTTTCTTTTGGGCAAGTGAAAATTAAATTTTCAAAATGGTGAGAAGAGTAGGATATTAATGTGTCCTAGTATGTGTTTGTTATATGTTTTGTTTATAACATGTGTTAGATGATTACTAGGAACTTGAATTGTCATGCGTTTTATGAGTAAAAACATGAAGATCTCATAATTCTATGTTGTGATTATTGATGCATGATTCTAATTGTACTTTCAAGTCTATAATGATGTTATATGCTTGAAGTTTTGAATTTTGTGGATCGGTGAGTCGAGAAAACGAGATTCTAGTGGGCGTAAGTTCAAAACCGTAGCAGAGCACCCTGATCTTTGGATGTGCTCGCTAGGCGAAGAATGAACCTCGCTGAGTCTCGCTAAGTCTTGCTAAATCCTGTGAATGTTTTTGACTTGTCTCGCCGGGCGCTCGCTAGCTTTTGCTAAGCGAGGGAGCCAGACAAGAAATTTATTTTGTTGATGTCTTGTCCTAAGTTGATTGAATGTGAAATTTTTGTCTTGTGTTTGTTAGGACGGAAATAAATGTGAATATGAATTATTGCTATGCAATGTTCATTTTTCTTTTGTTGTTTTGATTTCCTAACTTTGAGAAGTGAGGGAAGTATAGGTTACTTGGATGCTTGCATGATTTTGTGTGAGTGTTTAGGTATCGTGGGTTAGGTTTTGTCCCTTGTATGCGACATGCGTGTAAACAATGTCGATACTAGTTTCTTCTTAGGAAGAATATGTTTAGAGACGATAGAACCGTTAGGTGTGAGCACCAGAAGTTATAGTGGAAGAGTGTAGGTGGGTTTGAGATAAGTGGGGGAGAAGGTTATGTCCCTCCGAGATGTTTCGAACGTGAGAAGATGAGATGAGTAGAGATGTTCTTGAAGCGGAATATTCAGGAAGTGGTGACGTTGTTCGAAGTGGAATGAATGGGAGCAACAAGTTGTGAGAAACTACTAGAAGAGAAGTTGTCGGACCAAGTGTTTCGTCGTGGGCGTTAGTGAGATTGGGTAAGTGAGATGAAGAGTATTCAGAACGGTTGGAGATTGTGTGTTGCACTAAAAGTATGAAGGCATCATTTTTGTGGACCAAGGTTGAAGTACCTGTTTGATCGGAAGGAGTCGAATAGGAAGAAGAGGGAGTGATTAGGATTCTTTAGAGGTGATGATTTTGAAGTAAGTTGTCATCCAAGTGGATCGGATGTTGTAGCGGATGTTCAAGTAAGAAGTTTTACGTGATTCGTGCATATGGTAGTAGGTTGAATTGGTTGAACAATTTGGAATTCTAAGTTTAGTCTGTGAAGTGATTTCTGGAAGAAGTTTGAGAAGCTAGAGATATAGATGTGAAGACCAGTGAACCGTTGATATTAATTAATCGAGGAAATTAAAGGAAGTAGGTTTTAAAGTAGATGAGAATGGAATTGAGAAATATCATAATAGGATTGGTATGCTTGTTGAATCGTTGGAAGTAAGAGTTGTATAAGTAGTCGAGTTTATTCGAAGATGGAGGTAGGATAACGATTCGAAGGATTTTGTGAGAGACTTGTCGAAGAGAGAATAATTGGATTTGGATAATGACCGGACAATTAGTGTCGCATGTTGAATGAGAACGTAGAGTCTTGGAGGTTGAGATGAAGCTAAGTGAGTAGTAACGTCTTAGAATGATTAGAAATAAGAAAGTTAGCCGTTGAAGAACGTGGTGAGAATGAGTAATAGGAAGGCATGTTGGAAGTGACTTGTGTTAGGTGGGAGTTTGCGAAAAAGGATTACCGCACATGTGAGTAGATGTTGTGTTTGAGCACATATAGTAAGGAGTTAAAGGCGATGCCTAAGGTAAGTGTCGGAGAGCATTTTGTAGTGCCCAAAAGATAAGAGTGAGTAAGTATTTGCTAAGGAATTTGGATTCATGGAATGGAAGAGTCGGTAGAGACTAGTTTTGTTAGATGCATCGTGGATGTTGATATAGTATGGTCGTAGTCGGTGACAATGAAATAAAAGATTTTAAATTGTTTCATCATGGATGATGGGACGGTAGTGATTTGGTGAATAAACTTAAGATGTATTTTTGGACGAGAATTTTAGAAATTTTCTAGAGATGTCATATTAGAATTAGATCGTATGGCGAATATTTGGAGCTTGTAGATTTAATTCAAGAGTTTGATTTTGGGATCGAATGTACAAAGGAGGAGTTTAAAGATATCTATCCATAGAGAGATGATGATTGGTAGAGGTCGGAGGTGAATAAGAAACCGATGGGTGAATAAACAGAGAATAGTATGCTTGTTGCAATGCAAGATGATTTGTGGGCGAATTGAAGATGTCATTTTGGAACCAATGAGATAGAAGTGATGATTGTTGGAGAACCAATTTTAGGCGGTGGTATAATTTTGAAGTAGCGAATTACTAAGGAATTAATGAGGAGTGGTATTAGGAAATGGTTGCGTTAAGGAATGCAAAGGTTGGATGAGAGATTACTCGGGAACGGAATAGTCGTATTGGATTCGACTCAATGATTGGAGATATGTGAGAAAAGGAATTTGACGGTTAGAGACGGTAGTTTTTAACATGTGTCAATGAAGTTTGAGAATGTTGGTCATCAAGTGATTGTTGGAATTGAAATATCGAGTGATAAGTTGGAATAAGATTCGAATATGAATAAGTGATGTAACACGGTTAAGTGATTCATGAGGGAATCAAAGATTTATAGGATTTGGGGAGTTGTGGAGTATTTCACGTCTTTTCGGAGTGTGTTCAATTGGTTGTACCAGTTTTAGGGTAACGTTGTGAGGCCGTAGAATGTGAGTCTATGGATGTTTCGTACGAAGTGGACGTTTTAGCGGTTTGATAAGAATGGTTTATGCCGATATCATGATTGTTGAATATTTATCGACAAATTGAGGAACTGGCCGTCCTTGATCTCTTGTTGATAAATGGACAAAAATTGTGTTGGATGGGATAAACTAATTTTGTCAAACTTGGTAATGTGTAGTGTTTTGAGCGTTTCGTTGGAGGGTCGGATACAGGAGTTAACCGGAGTTGTTTTAGACGCGTAATTTTCGAGGGCGAAAATCCTTTTAAGTAGGGGAGAGTTGTAACGACCCAAATTTATTATTCACTATTTAAGTGTTTAATTATTTGGTGATGTGGTTTTTAAGTAAGATAGTAACTTTAAGTTATTTATCGAGAGTTTTAGTTAACGCACGAGTTAGTGAGAGTTAACGCGAGTTGGGACAAGTTAGTGGGCTTGAGGCCCAATGGGCCTTGGCACAAGGAGAGGGGGGCGCTATATGAAGCCCATTAGAGAGTAACTAGTCTTTCAGCAGTTTTTCCGCCCCAGGCATAAATATTTCCGCCTCCGGCGAAATATTCCGCCCCAGGCGTAAATATTTCCTCCCCAGGCGAAAATACTGCAGATTTCACAATTTTCATCTGCTATCTTCCTTTGCATGTAGTTTCAAATCAGTGTCTTATTCTTACATGATTGTTGATGCATGTTGATGCTTATAATGTTCATTGCTAATCGTTAATTGATTGTTAATCATGTATGAAGTATAAATGAAGTATATTAAGGTGTTAATCAACTTAATAAAGAAGGATATTAGAATTATATTATTCTAATAAAGACGTATATTAAGGTATAGTGTTATCTTAATAAAGTAGTAATGTTGGATAGTGTTCCACATTAGTAAAGGAAGAGCTTAATGCTAATTAAAATGATTGTGAGTGAATTCATGAAAAACATATACATGCATTCATGAATATATGTGATATTGGATATTCCAATAAAGAAGGATATCGGATTATATTTATCCGATAAAGAAGGATATTAGAGGTGAGATACTCTAATAAAGAAGATGGTACCACATGCATTAGAGGTGTCTAGAGGACATAGCATGAATGTGAAGCATTAGATTGCATTAGGAATTATGTGTGCATTTTACGATAAATGATGTTTGACACGTACTTGGTAAATGTTGATTGTTAATCCGTATGTGAGGAGCTGAGTCCGTCATGACTGTAAAATGAACAACGCAGGGTCCGTCATGACCATAATCTGAACAATGTATTTGTGGTGTTAGATTACATTAGGATCCTATTTGTAATTGAGTTATGTGATATTTGTTGATGTTTTGGTATTGTCCGAGACGACGTGAAACTATATGTTTGGTGTATTTTGTGGATGATTGATTATGTGATAATTGTTGACGTATAAGTGATGTTTGAATTATAATTTGTCTGGTAGATTATAATGGAATGATAGATGTTGGTGAATATGTGTAGATGTATGATATATGCATGAATATTGAGAAGTGTTTAAGTACCCTTTTCTTACACTTATATTTTGAGTATGTTGTCTAACTCTCTTTTATGTGTTATGTGCTGGACCGTTGGGGGTCCAGATTTTACAGGATTTTGTGGTATTCGATGTCGAGTCGTCGGTGAAGCTCCGCTCTGATTGTGACATGGGAAAAAGGGTTGTATATAGTATATAGAGTTATTCATGACTCATGTATTTAGATTGGAAAAATGTATCTTTTATAAGGGAATTTATATTGTATAAAACGAGTTTTTATTAAATAATCATGTTAGTATTATTTTGTAAAGAGGAGTGTAATACCTAGAACTAATATTCTATAACTTAAATTGCAATTTTCCGTTGCGTATTTTGAAAAAGATTTTACTAAAGGTAGAAATATTTAATTAATGGGTTTGGGTGTTACATGCCAGTCCGACTAATTTTCACAATTTTTTAATGAATAATAAAACTACGTACATATCACACAAATTAGTATCCTTCAAAAACGTCGGTGTCTTGATTTGATGAGAGATAATAAATATTATAAAACATACATACAAAAGAAGAATATATTCGTGGATGATGAATCACAAAGTGCACTCTCGAAGATAATAAATTTCAAACTTACATCACAAACTAAATTTTCAACCTAACAATTCAAAATACATAACAAAGTAAAATATAAATTATAGGTAACTTATCGGCCTAAGTCTCTTGAACACTTGATTTTGCATACAATTATATCTTTTCTATTTCTGGTATATCTGCAATTCATAATATACGATAACTTGATAAGTCAACAACCGAAAAACAAATGCAAATTGCAAATAAAACAGAAGGATTTGATGTCCCGCTGATATCAACCACAAAATAGTGAGACCTCTTTGTTTTTCGAATTTTGTGAAATTTGAGAGAGTCGCTTAAGTTTAGGTTGGTTGACTTGGGCTTTCTTTTATAAAATTGTTCGGCCAAAATAAAATTAATTTTAAAAAAAATTATCTTACAAAAACATCTATTTTATTACTAGTTTTTTAATGGGCTGGCGCAAAAGCCTGTGGGTCACTTCAGACGGACCCATGAAAAATGTAGGCCCGGTGGGCCGGTCCAAAAAGACATTGTCATTTTTTGGGCGCTTTTTGAGGCCGCACGCTCTTTAAAATACAGAGCTAATTGACCGCCCCGGTAGACTGGCCCATTTTAACAACTCTATGCAAGATTACATATTTAATCTTTAATTGCTTATCAAAATTTTTTTACTCTTTAACTTAATTTCAGATGAAAATTTATTACTATTTATGTCATTTTTTCCCCTTTTAGATATTTCATCATGTTTTTGTATGATTTTTCAGGTTTTAAATTTATGATTTTCTTTTATAAAATAAAATATATTTATAATTAAAAGCGAGCAAAGAAAGAAAACTATAAATTTGAAACTTAAAATTGATATCTAAACATGATAAAAGACTAAAATATTATATAAAAAAATAAAGAACTAAAATATTAACTGAAATTAAGTTTTTTTTTTTTTTTGAACCAACTGCTGAAATTAAGTTAAAAAACTAAAAACGTAATTTGTCTAAAAAATAAAATATGATATATCCATATACTTGACACAAAGAATACGGTTTTTGGGCACTGTAGATTTCATTCAGCCATGCCACGTCAGCATCAAGTGTGGGGCCCAAATATTGTATCTTGGCCTTTTTTTTTTGTGTCCTTTATGCATTGAATCCCAACTGGTGCAGGTTTAACTGGTGTTTATTTTTTCCTTTTATCTTGGGTAGGATTTAACTAATGTTTAATTTTTTCCCTCCCAATCAAAGGGACATGGTTTTTGAATTTTGAATTTGCAGTCTCATATATTGTCCAGATTCAATGTATTACTTAAAATTAATAAATAAATTATGTTAATACAAAACTTGGAGAGCAAGTAGAAGGACAATTTGGTCTTATTTGTACAAAATCTAAACAATATAAATTGCCCTTCATTCCTTTCAATTTCACTCAATTCTCTTGCCCTCTTTCCTTCACCATTAGGCAGAGAACTCAATGACCAATCTTCATTTCCTCTTGCCATTCTCTTCCTTTGCATTGATTTTTTTTTGTTACATCTTTGCAATGATTTCTAGAGCCTGAAAATGATAAATTCAAATGATTAGATCTCATCCACAATCAATATTTTAGTCATGCATGAAGCCATGGACTATTTCTTTGTGCAATTTATTATGGTACTTTGTTTGAGACTTAAGTTTTGTGATTAATTTTGATCTGTGTTTTATTATAGGTAATACTTCTTTCAAGGATCTTGCTTGTGATTCACAAAGGTAAAACAATATTTTTCTATCAATTCAAGTTTGGTATTTATTTTGGATTGTTGTTTTTCTATAAAAGCATAATTACATGAATATGTCATTAATGAATGAAATTGCAGTTACATAAAAATTGTGGTACAATCAATCTAACTCTCTTCTAAATAAGGCTCACTACTACCCAAAGAAAGGTAACTACTTCAATTCATAATGTTTTCTTCCATTGTTAATAATAAAGTCGTAATATTTGATTATTATCTTTTTGTTTAAATCATGAGTTAAGAGTAAAAGAATATTACTTCAAAACTCATCACAGGTATAAAATCTAAAACTACATTTGCTCAATGAAATATTAAAATTGGATAGGAAGCTTAAATTACCTTTAATTCATATAAACCAGGCACATTGTTATTCCACTTAAAAGCAGCAAAGATTTCGGGCTATTATCAACATCAAATACTGATCTTGAAAGTTGGGTCTGCATTGTTCGAAATAAAAAATATAAAATTAGTTTAACCAATACTATAAGCTTCAATATATGCTTCAAGAGTTCAAGGTGGTTAGTTTTATATTTATACAATAAAAAGGTGTTTGAACATCAAATAAAAATTATAGCTTTTGATATTGAGACTTAAACCGAATCCAATCTTTGAAACAAAACAACAATCCAATCAATATCACAAAAAATGGCATTTTTGAATTCGATAATGAGAGAATATTGGTATTCAAACTAGAAAAGCAAAACCAAATTTTGGAGATGTAAATTTGGGTCATTATCCTAAACAGTTTTACTTTAAAACTACACACTTTGTGCCTTTCTAATTCCAACAAATTGCATACAATGAACAAATTTATACTCTTTTTTATTGTTTAGAACTTTGATTAATTAGAACCAAATCTCCAGATTCTATACATTGAAACAACAATAACATGTGTAAACCATTTAAAAAGTGACATAAATGAGATTAGAATTCATAGAGAACTAACCATATACATCTGCAAATATTAGGGTCACAGAGAAGAAATATTGCACATGGATAACAACTTTTTATAAACAGAATATCGTTTTATTTAATTACTTATTTATTTTAAAGTTGTCAATTTTGAAGAATTTTTTTTGTCTTATATACTACTTTACACCCTGGTTGTATATGTGGGGCTATAAGTTAGTAGACTCTTCTCAGCTAAGGTTAGGGATCAGATTATGCATTGTATCTGGTCAATTTGCAAGTTTGATGTTACTACTTTACACCCACATTTTGCATGTATCCAGGATAGGGTTTATCCAGGTATGGTATTTTGTTAGTTCTAAACTTTAAGTAATGTCAGAAAGTTCATTGAATTTACCCTTAATTACATATAGTTTCTATTAAGTTCAATTTATAAAATACAAAAGAAAGACAAAAACTAAGGCCTAACATAGACATTTCATGATCAGTTGCAATTCTCATGAGACTACTTGAAGTATGTTATCACTTCCTCCCTAATTTGGAAGTAAATAAGATTTTTTATATAATCTGTCCAAAAAAACAGAATTTTTTTAAACAAAATATCCTTTTCTATGGAGATTTTTGATTTCAAAAATTATAATTCATGCTATAGAATTGATTTTGCAGGTACATTTGAAGATAAAAATAAGAAGCCCTTCTTCAAAGGTTGTCCTACTCTATAGAAAGATGTAAATCCATAAGGTATTGGACCAGAGGAAGTTAAAACCCACAAAAAGAAGAAGTGTTGTAAAAGAGAACAAAGTTCAAAGGCTATTGGAATATCCTTAATTATTGGGAACATCCTTAATTATTTAAACTTGAGCAGAAAGATATGCACACTATTTATTCGAATATCCTTGAACTCCTTACTACTCACTCATTTGACATTCTCATACTTCTAAAATTCCCCATTCTTTGATTGGTGATATATTTACAAAGTCATATAAAGTCCATATGTTATAAACACTAAATGCCAATATAAATACACTTGAAACTCTTCTATGTTTTGAAAACAAATAATTTTAAAATAAGGAATCAAGGTAACCTCCAAGGTCTGTTGAAGTTATGTTATCAAATTCTTTTGGTGTTTGCATTAATATCAGAAAAAGGGTTTCTAACTATGGACTTCCATTCCCCTTAACTCAAAAGACATAAACCTATAAACCTTGGAATTCCACACTAAAGTTGTGATCACATACATACCAAAATGTATACCACAGCATAAAAATTAATAATATCATATGCATATAATGTAAAGATGTTCAGAAAGAACTATTGTAGACATATATCGAATCATTTGATAATGTTAACTAACTGAAAAAATTAAAAGATAACTTTTCTCTTTGAAATTTATGTCTTTTATATTGAAAATTTTCTTTTAAAATATTGTATGATTTGAATCTAAATTTGCAGTACCTTTGAGGAGAAAATCTTGAACTGCCTCCGCTTTACAACTGTTTTAAC
Source organism: Trifolium pratense (assembly GCF_020283565.1). Lineage (NCBI taxonomy): Eukaryota > Viridiplantae > Streptophyta > Magnoliopsida > Fabales > Fabaceae > Trifolium > Trifolium pratense. The sequence goes on along the minus strand of NC_060062.1, from coordinate 59,130,084 downwards.
TCATTCTTTGCTTCGCGTCTTAAGTGAATCGCGCAACAAAACAATAATAGAGAAGAAAAATCAGAATTATTTTCATGTTTTATAGTGCAACATATACAACATTAAATACTAATTTAGAAGTAAAAAAGATTTTATGCAATTTTTCAAAAAAAATAAAAATAAAAATCCTTTGATTTATTTAAAAAGTTTCATCAAAAGATAATTTGGTAAGTAGAAAAATTAACAAGAAAAATTGTTGGAATCACAAGATATCCATGATGCATGATATAAATGAAGGTGTAACACTTACCCTCGGAAGATTCATGATGCATCGATCTTATATGAAAAAATGAGGTAAAAAATAACCCTCGCGGCGGCGATGATGACTTCCGACACGGTGGTCATCGACAACGGTGTCTACATCGTGAAATAATGCAGTCCAACAGAGAGTACTTATGAGGAGGATTACAGATCCGATAATTAACTCTGCGGAATAGCTCCAATATGTTAAAAAATGGAGCTTTTGACAGTGATGGTTAGGTGAGAAAGAAGAATATTCATTTGGTGATTTTGTTCCGATAGATAGATAGACAGTTGAGAAGATGAAAAAAACGAAAAAAAATTGGTCAAAGGAGGATTGGCTTGCGGTGGTTGTAAGACGAAATCTGGCGGCGGCGACGAAGGGAGAGGGAGAGATTGGAGAGCGTCACATTACCGAATGATGAAGAAAATAAAATAGGAGGAGAATGTTGTGGGTTACTGAAGTGAGTAATAATATTGGGCTTGAGCCAATTCTTTTGTATATAGTGGTGTATTCCTAAAACACTGGTGTGAATAGTATTAAGTCTAACATTGCATTTTTGTTAAATTTAACCATACAATTTTTTCCCCATTTTTTGTAAAAAAAAAAAAAACAAATTTAAACCTATAGTTAATGTCACTTAATTTTCAAAATGCCTCCGGCAAAAATATTTCTCCAAATTTATTAAAAATAAAAAAGTTATTTAAATATTACTCCTTCGTTTTTTTAATGGTCTTTTAACGTCGGGGTTCCTATTTAATTGCCTTTTTGATATTATAAGGGTATTATTTGTCAATTATATCCATTGTCAATTACTCATATTTTTTTCAATAAAACTAATTATTGCTATATATTTGAAAAATTAAAGTTGTATTTTTTTGTAAATAACATATTAAATTTTTGTTTTTTTATACATAATATATTAAATTTATTGGAAAGAAAAAGTGTGTGCAGAAAAATAGGAAAATTAAGATAAGGGTATAATAGGAAGATAAGGTGCAAAAATACACTTTATTAAATTGGTATTACTATTTTAAAAAGACACTAAAAAAACGAATTGATTAATTGTTATCGTGAATCTTGAATCGGTTTTTAAATCTTAAACTTAAGTCTATCTTATTCGTTTTAGTTTCTGATTGGGTTTTAATTATTTTAGTCTTTATAAATTATAACTAAATTTATTTGGTCTTTTACCCTTTTATTTCTTCACCCATTTAGTCCAGAATGACTCTTATGGAAATCTACATGGCATTGTTTGGTTCATTTTCTAATGTGTGCAGAAAAAAAATCTTAGCGGAACAAAAAATAAAAATCATCATCTATGTTTTAAAACTATTTCTGTTTTGATTGTGTGGCTATAGCTTTTGATTGGTATTTTTGGGTTTGGCTCGGTTGAAAATGTTAATGAGTCATGTTATTAAAGTTGTTTGAAGAGGATGACATTGTTGAAAATTAAGTTGATGAAAAGGATAATAATAGCTGTTTTTTTAACACTATGGTGTTTATGAGATATCGGTTACATGTCCTATCTATGAAATTTATAACCATTCTCTTAAGTGTATTTGTTAAACACATATATTAGTGGTGGTTTGTTGTGCTTTTGGGCTAGAAAATAAAAATTATTAACTATTTTTTAAATTTATATGGACCATTGTTAAAAAAAAATCCAGTGGGCCGTGCGACAGCACGGGTTAAAAACTAGTTACCAAACAAAATAAGAAAAATGATTATGATTCAATGAAAGGCAAAACAATTACATAAGTTTTTTAGTTACAAGTGATTCATATAATTTGGTCCTAATATAATCATAAATCATATCCACTAAATTAAACCTTGTCAGTCACTCGGTAATTTTTTTTTTTACTTTGGCCACTAAATTAGCAAAAGGCATGGTCCTATAAAAAAATTGACCAACCCAAACCCGAATTTCTTGATCCGGAATTAGCTTTTGGATATAATAAAATCATCCACAACCCGAGCCACTTCTAAACCCATTAATCAACCCTTAGAAATTCCACAAAAAGGAATCATGAATTATCAACCCATCCATGTTCTCTTCTCCATAATCATAACTTGGTGGCACATAGAAATCTCCACCAAAATCATCAAAACCCGGAAAAACATTGTAATCGGGTCCACTATAACCCGACCCATTTACACCAACCAAATCTGAAAACAACCCATTTTGCTTAGAGTCAAAATCAGTCTGAACCGTCGCATCTGACAGTGCCGGAGACGGTGATTCCATAGGCAACATTAAAGTCCCCTCCTCCGACGACTCAGATTCCACTTTCACATTATCGGGTCGACCCGATTTCTCATTATGGATATCCGAATTAGCAAAACGGGCTGCAGCTTCTTGAATCTGAGAAGGTGTCATTGACCTTCCTCCGGCAATACTCGGCGGATCACCGGGGAAATTAAACTTAGCACCACTGCCACGTAAGCAATACGTCGCCGCGTCGAAAGCACGCGCCGCCTTCTCGGCGGAATCATAAGAACCTAACCAAATTCTTTGGCGGCTGTTTGGCAGCCGAATTTCCGATACATATTTTCCCCATTTTCTCTTCCTCACTCCTCGGAATAATGAAGCATCACTTCGTTCCGCCGTAGGTTTCTCCGAATTTGTTTTCACCATTCTTAAAATCTCCAAAATGTAATGTACTAAAATATTTTTAATACGATGATGTTTCTTTTTTATTGTTGTGTCGTTTGTTGTTAGAATCGAAAGACCAAAGTTTTTTTTTTTAAGAGGAATCTATGTCGTTTATTTTTTGGCTGCGTTTGAGAGTGAGAAGAGAATATATATTAGTGAGAGTGTGTGTGTGAAAAAACGAGTGAAAGAAATTTGAGTCAACACTTGTAAATTCTAAGACGTGTGATCATAAAATTGGATAAACTTGAGTAACACGTGTACGGTGACGATAGCAGTGATGATGTTCGTTAAATTCTTTGTTACGCGTTGTGAAGTGTCTCTAGACAACAAAGTTGGACCACGTGATGTATTGGGAGGTTGCATGTGAATTTAAAAATTTGTGATGAAAACAATGTGTAAAATTTTCTATAGTTTAAATTCATTCAATGTGGTGGGATTTTCACTTTTTATTTTGGTAGTATGCAATGTACCGGTAATTAATGGGATAATTCTTACAGTACTAGTAGTCTTTATTCCATTGGTGTTATTCTTTATATATTCCATTCCAAGTATTCCCAATGTTTGAATTGAATTGTTGACAATTTATTTTTGAAAGATGACCAGAGCATGAGTCAAATGTATAACGTACTGACTACTTTTTTTTTTGGGTAAATTAGTGGTTAAATAATTTTATTTTAAGTAAATAAATAGAATGTAAATTTATAGTTTAAATTCCGACTTTTATATATTTATATATAAAATATAATATTTTTATCAATCGAGTTAAATTCACATAAATTAAAACATAGTGACTCTTACCGATCCCTCCAAAAAAAGAGAGTCAAATCCACTAAATTTACGGGGAGTATTGACTAAGATTTCAATGGATTATTTTGATAAAACAAATCTTGAAAATTTTAAATGAATTTGTGAGATTATATTGATTTTAAGAAATTTTTTTCAAAAGACTTTTTCCAATCAAAGTTTTTATCACATGATTTGAATGAATTTTGAGATTTTTTTGAACGACTTTTTACAATCAAGATTTCATAATACTTTATATATTAGGAAACTTTTGTATATTATGAAAATTTTAAAAAACTCAATAAATTTTAATAAAAGAAATTATATTTTTTTGGGAATCCAAATATTTTTTAAAAAAACCCTACGATAGAAAAACTCTATGTCCCTTTTTTTTAAGGTATATGTTCCTAATCACCAATAAAATGGAAAAGTTATCACCACCACCATTGAAGGGAAACAAAAGCAGATGAATGTGAAGAAAAAAAACTGTTTGCCGTAAAAAAAACAATTGAAGAAACAAAATTTACTTTGTTAAAAAAAAAAAAAAAGGTACTCCCTCCGTCCCAATTTGATTGACATGGTTGATTGTTGTGCACTTTTCACACATATTGCTTTGACCTTATTTTTCTACTAATAAAAAAAATAAATATTAGCATATAATATGTTGTTTGATTCGTCTCGATGAGTATTGTCAAAATATCAAATTTTTATAGTTTTTACTATTATACAATTAAAAATATTAATCGTCAAAGTTATGCATCGGCATGCGTGAAACAGTCAAATGTGTCAATCAAATTGGGACTAGGGAGTACAAAAGTTGTAATAAATCAAAAGTTTGTAAAAAAGATGTAGAATTTGTTAAAATTGCAAATAAAAAACATGTTTGATAGAAGAAGAAGAAGAAGAAGAAGAAGAAGAAGAAGAAGAAGAAGAAGAAGAAGGACTAGTACAGTGATGATGAAAGTAAAAAAATCTTGGAGAGTTCAAATGTTGGTCAGTTTGTTGAATAAGTGAACAAAGAAAAGAAGAAGAAGAAGAAGAAGAAGAAGAAGAAGAAGAAGAAACCTGATACAATGCTGATGAAAGTAAAAAGTTGTGAAGAGTTCAAAAAAGTCTCAAGGCTATTGGTGAGATCGTTGGAAAAGTCTATCAAGTGTATTTTTAACTAAAATGTCTCACAAAATCCATTACATACAAAAATCCACTAAAATCTATGAATTTTTGAATACCAAGAGACATTTTATAAGTCTTGACAGATCTCGATCGAATAACAGCATATTTCATTACCCTGGAAAAAAAAATCATGATTGTCTTGATTGAATACCACTAGATTTATTTAGATTTTATAAAAGTCTTGATTGAATACCACCTGATTTTTTTATTAGAAAAAATCTTTTAAAATCCTTTGAAATCTCAATTCAATACACCCCTAAATTTGTGTTTCTGAGGAGTGTTTTTGAGGAAAGAATTCCATTTTAAAAAATTATTTATCTAAAAAATTAAATATTTTAATTTTCAGTACATTAAGTAGGTTAAATGTATACCAAATACATTTAACATTATTTTATTAGTGTAAGGGAATATGAAGACCTTGTTCTTAATAGATTATGGCAAAAATTGTATAAAGATGTGACATGAGGGGTTAAAAAAAAAATAATGTAAGATTGATATTTTTTAGTATAAAAAGGGTATACTTCCTCCGTCCCAAAACTTTAGTCTTTTTTGGAGTTTTGCACGGAGATTATAAAATGATAAAAAATGATAAGTAAAGTCATTTTTATCATTACTTTATTATGAAAGAGAAAATATATTTAATTAATGTTTTAATTTTTGTAATGGTATAAATGATAAAATATGACTAAATGTGCATTGATTTCTTAAAATGACTAAAGTTTTGTGACAAAACTAAAAAATAAAAAGACTAAAGATTTGGGACGGAGGGAGTATGAACTATGAAGACCTTTATTCTAAATGCGAAGAGGATTATGAGTTGATCATTTAAAAGCGGTAATAAAAGTTATAACGGAAACTTGTTAGAAATTGTCCCCGTTAACTTAGCTAAGTTGGTAGGAACATCGCACTCAGGAGCTCGGGTTGAACCCGGGACACTCCACTTATTCACCTTTAAGGTGGATTTTCTAACCACTAGGCTATCTGACCGACAAAATATTTTTTTTTTTTTGAAATTTTACAAGAACCAAAAATAAAATTTAAACTATTTATATGATCAAAAGCTCATTTAACAATTAACTTTGTTTAACAAAAATTTATTATTTAACTTAATGATCTTGCTAACTAGGTGCACTTGAGACAGTTGAGATAAAGAAAAGATTTTTTTTTATTTTTGGTATAACTACATGACAATTTAATTTCTTTTTTTTTTTTTGGTATAAGACAATTTAATTTCTCGATCATTTGATTTTGATTTGTTCACCAATCATAGAAGTAACTGACCAGTTGCTGCAAGCCACAATGATTAAAAACGCTCTGGAGAAAACTTAACCAAAACTAGTTGGTTTCCTTCGTGTGATTTGGTGGCAGGGCCGACTCTGATAGGGAGATGTAACACCCCTTTTTCCGGCGCTTGAGAAAAGGGATGTTTCTGAGGAGTGTTTTTGAGGAAAGAATTCCATTTTAAAAAATTATTTATTTGAAAAATTAAATATTTTAATTTTCAGTACATTAATTTTAATTTTTTTTTTGACAGGAGTACATTAATTTTAAGTAGTTTAAATGTATACCAAATACATTTAACATTAGTTTATTAGTGTGAAATGGAATATGAAGACCTTGTTCTTAGTAGGATACGTCAAAAAATGTATAAAGATGTGACATGAACTATGAAGACCTTTATTCTAAATGTGGAGAGTATTATGAGTTGATTTAAAAGTGGTACTAAAAATCATAACGAAAAATATTTGGGGGAATAAAACTTATTAGAATGCATGCCCAACAAAATATGGAGGCTTGGGTTTTCGCAATCTACACCTTTTCAACTATTAAAATCAATTTTCACTATAATAAAATCTATTACTAAAAAAAAAAACTTAAGTAATTATACTGTACAAACCAAACAGAAAGGCAAATTAGTCTATGTCTCTTAGAATTATGTTGCAGTAAATCCTGGGACTCAATGTAAATTAATAAATATTGTATTCATATCCATTGGAAATATGACTTTTGACTTTTGAAGTGTATAGTAAATGTAAACAAGTGGAATGTTCAATGTATTCTTAAGCAAGTATGACATATATAAATTACATGAATGCAGGGACGGACCCAAGGGGGGGCAAGCAGGGGCTTCAACCCCCCCTCCCACATACATATAGTTGCTAATGATACCTCTTAAATAAATTATTGTGATTTTATTTAATAATTTTGAGTTAAATATATTTTTAGTCTTTATAAAATTATGAGTTTTTAAGTTTTGTCCTTCAAAAAATTTACTTTTAATCCATATTTGTATTTTATAGGACTATTTTGAGGACTAAAAGTATCAATTATTTGTAAGAATATTTTAAAATGGAGACTATTTTTAACAAACTGCAATATTTTAAAGGATATTTTAAGTTAAAATTTAATATGACTAAACATAAAAACTCATTATTTTATAAGGATAAAAAATATATTTAGCTCTATTATTTATTGTTAAAAAAAAAAATTCGACCCCCCGTGTGATTGATTTCTAGATCCGTCCCTGCATGAATGTGTTAAAAGTATTCAAAGATTCAACCTTGCGATGCTGGGATAATAATAGCTTTCAAGATGCATTACCGTAGAAGGTTATACCGCAAAATATTGGAAGGTTATGAGGTCGGACAATCTGATCCAAGGAAGATAAATGTCCTTGATGCTATCAATTTGGCAATCCCAGCTTGGACGATAGATGTTCGAAGAGAAACAATAGCGAATTGCTTCTGACACTGTAAAATCCGTTCAGCTAGTGACGTTGTAGGAAATTTGGATGAATCCACTTTTGATGAAGAAACTCAAGACCTCCATGTCATACCCTAAATTTTGCCTGTCTTTTACTATTATATGGATTTTTGTCGCATTTTCTCTCGAATATGTGAATTAGCCAATTTGGTAGTGAGAAGAGAGTTTGAGGAGTTGTCAGTGTAAGATCATGAGTTCGAATCCCATTATTTTATTTTATTTCATTTTTTTTTATTAGTTAAAAAAAAAAAACACAAAAAAAAAATCAAAAGATAAGGGTGACAACAGCTAAGTACGCGTATTAATCCATTAGGAAAGGAAAATTCAAATTCCACTCATAAACAACATTGAATCACACATTAGTTGTAGATGAGAACAAATCAAACCAAAAAGGAAAATTTTGATTCCTTCATGAATCACATTCAAGTCACAATTTCATTCCAGAATTAAAAACAATCAGATTTCTAAACTCAATCCTGATGCTATATAAATGAGGGGGATTACACGCAAAAAAGAGAGGAGAACCGAAAAAAATCAGAAAAATAGTGAGGTTTGAAACAGAGCCGAAAATCAGAAATAGTGAGGGCTGAGAACCAAAAAGCGAAAAAGCAAGGTACGCTGTACAATACCCCCTGCTGTATTAATCGCACCATTTTTATTTTTCAATCCTGCTAGTACTTGTCTTGTTATGCATGTTGTGTTGATTATTATTATTATTATTTTACTATCAAATACATGTGTCTGTAGAAACTTGAATATATCTACATCATCATAATAATTATTATAATGTAGTCATGATATGCTAAACAAGAGTATAAGCACTTGAAAAAGGAGTGGACTGCCGTTTGGCTTTCCCATTTTCTGATTATTTGGATTTCTGCCGTTTGGCTTGCAGTTCAGATAATCGTCATTCTCCTAAAAATAATAAAATCAATCTCAATCGACAAACTTTATTTTCACGCTCGTGCATGTTCAATTACTTTTTCTCAAAACGGATATCATCGCCCAAGTGCGAGTCCGTCTCTTTAATAAAGCAAACTTTTTGCCCAAGCGCGATCAAAAAACATTTTCATAAATAAAATTGTTGGAACATGATGAGAATTTGGAGGGAACTTGGTATTGAAATAAACACAAGTGTTAGAACCATGTAGAGTGTGAATTAAAAAAAAAAAGACTCTTTGAGTCCCACATTGGAAAGATCACACTATTTGGTAGTGTTTATATACCACAAAGTGGCAACCAAGGGTGTGCCCTTGGGGTACCCACTTTTGTAAGAAAGGGAGACCGCACACTATGTCGAATATCACACACGCGCGCGCCGCCGACCGGCCGGCTCGGATCGGGCCGGGCTTGGGTCTTGGTGATATATTAATTTTTTAAGGGCCCGTTTGGTGCACAGGATAAGAGACCTGAAGCTTATCCTATCCTGTTTCTCTAGTTATAATTCTTATCCTGAGCAGGATAGGATAAGAAGAAAAAAAATTACTGATTTTTTTTATAAAATATATTTTAAAATACATAAAATAAAATATAAATAATAAAATAATAGGGGTAATTTTGTAATTTAGATATTCTAAAATTTCAAAATTTTACTAAAATTACAATATTTTAAAGTAAAATAATTATTAAAAAAATTGACAAATAGGGATATTTGTTGGAGTAAGCCCTAAAAGCCAATCTGTTTTGATAGAATATTCTTTTGTATCATGACTTTGATTTATATATTTAATATATATAATAAGGCATTTCTTTATTATGTTTGTTTCAAACTAATAAAGTCCCTAGAATAGCTAGTCTAATTAATGGAACATTAAGTGTGACTTAATAGTGAGACTCCATTAAACATAAGGACACTATTCTTAAAGTATCCGTAGTCAAGTTTTACTGTGATGTGGGATAACAGTAAAACATAGAGACTATTATGTGAGTAGACTGATGACCTCATCTCACGTGTCATGGATATGAGATATCAAGTCTTCACATAGATATAAATATTAGGAGTAATATTTATATTGGATTGACCCACCATGAGAATACTACATAGTGTGTTATGAAAAATGTCATAAGTTATTCTCATAGTGATAATGGTGTATACCACCCTTCGACCTGAAACCACTATGGACCCTAGATGTGGAGTAGAGTACTTAGTTGCCGTTCAAACATTGTCCGTAACAAGATGACTATAAAGTCGGTTGATGGGTACTCCACAAATCATGCTGAGGGACATGAGTGACCTAGATGGAATTTGCCCCTCCCACATAACAGGAGCAATATCTGTAGGCCTCTTGATGGAATATGACTGATAAAATGCGTGGCCACGCCGAACTAAGTCAATATGAGATATTGAGCTTATTCATTACTCAATATATTCTGGGATCAAGAAATAAGATATTGAACCATACAAGGATGACACGATCTATGCCTTGTGTTCAATATAGATATAAGGGCAAAGGGGTAATTATACACACGATCGTTATCATGGAAAGGTTTCGTCAGATCACATGACATTCTCGTCACTTGGGTAGCAGTGATGTGTTGCTAGATACCACTCACTGTTTATAATATTAAATATGTGATTTAATATTATTGCCAACGTTACGAGAACCTATAGGGTCACACACAAAGGACAGATAGATGAGAGAAATAAATAAGTAAGACTTATTTATAAAATAATAAGTAGGACTTATTAGTAATTAAATAATTAAGTATGACTTATTATTTAATTAGAGAAGCGCGGCACACCGTAAAGTATGGTGCACTTAAGTAAAATACAGCACACCGTAAGGTACGGTGGATACTCAAATAAGTCTATAAAAAGAATACACTTATGTGCTGAATTTTTAACCTAAGAGTTAGTCCTAAAATTTAGAAACCTAGCCGCCACTCTCTAAACCCTATTCTCTCTGAATCTCTGGTGGAATTGGCTAGCATCGGTCATCGGAGAAGTTCTGTTCGTGTGGACTGAGTAGATGCATCGCTACTTTGCTTTGCTCGTGATCAGAAACAGTTTCTACTTCAAAGGTTCTGCACTTCAAGAGGTAAACACATAAACTTGTGGTTTTGTGTTCTTTGATTTGTGATTAATGATTTAATCAAGATCCGTTCATCGGGATTGTTCCGCTAAGAGGATTAAATTTTTGAAAAACTCCTCTTAAATCCCAACAGTGGTATCAGAGCATCGGTTTCGATTAAATCATTACGTTCAAATCGTTTTAATGTTTAATGATGATTATATGATGATATACTCATGTTTATATGCATCCGTATGATTAAGCTTTATTTTGATAACATGATGACTCGAATATGATTCGTAATTAATTATGTATATCATCGTTTGAATTATAATAATTCTGAAAGTTTGTTTTTCAAGAGATTCGTTCTTTCAAAATCGTATGAGTTTTGATTTTAGTGAGAAAAAAAAAAAAAAAGGAGCAATCAGTTATATATATATATATATATATATATATATATATATATATATATATATATATATATATTTGATATAACAGTAAGCAATTTTTGTGTATATGTTTAAGTTTGAGATGCTTTCGATCTGTATTTCAAAAGTCAGATTAAAATACTCATGATATATTTTCAATTGTCTTTGGAAATGTAACACCCCGTTTTTCAAAGCATAAAAAGGGGTATTATTTTTTTTTTTTTAAAACAACACGCTTAAATAAAATGGCGCGCGTGAACGCCCGCAGCTATCTCGGCAATTCGTCATTCAATAGAAAAATAAATATAACATCAACACATTATATTACAGGGCTTCCTCGAAGCAAAGTGTGTACCTGAATAATTTACATACGGCGGATACATTAAGTTCATCAACCAAAAGACACGAGTTATGAACCGAATATATCACAAGGCCAAAAGGCACTAAGCATGTCTGAGTATAATGTATAAAACATACAGTCATCCAAAATACAAACTAGGCCCTAAGCCTACCAAAATGTAGCCTAACAAGCGCTACTCCCTACACTCCGGGATAGTCCACGAAGTCCTCGCCGTCCACACGGCCTACGGTCTCAGATGGCGCTCCATCGTCTGGGGGTGGGAGGAGCCCGCGATATGGCATGCAAAATAAGGGTCACCAACTGGAAACAAGTAATAAAATACCGAATACACATACCAGAATAGAAAGCGGTAAACACTTATCACATCCTCACACCAAGAAGAATAAATAAAGTGCACACATACCCTAATGCAAGACCTCTAATGAATGGTTGTGGCACAATCACCCAGATCGAATGCCACATGCATGAATTCCGGAAAAAGGTGGATTACACCCGGCACAATCACCCAGATCAAATGCCAACTCAATTGGTGGATACTCCGGAGTACAATCACCCAGATCAAATACCGGCTCCATTAACGGCGGTACAATCACCCAGATCAAATACCGTCTCCGTTAAAGGCGGAAGTATCACCCGGTACAATCACCCAGATCAAATACCGACAATGTTTGCATGAGCATACGTCCCTACATATACTAATGCAACAAACATACACATATTCATAACCACATGTCAACACATATATTTCCCACATATACGTAAGACAAATAACATCGAAAACAACCAAGCACACAAGCATGGAACCACAACAAGCATAACCACAAGCATACCCTAATGCTATTGACGGAAATAAAAAGGTGCCCTTACCTCGGCGAAACTTCCAATTACAAACGATTCCGAGTTATGCAACAATTCGTGCGCCCTAAAATAGTGGAGCGTACAATCCATAAGTCACGCCCAAAGTATTATAATGAAACTAAACCTATCAACAAAGGTCTAGAGGCATCTAAGGCACTTCCTAACACTCTCGGATATTATATTCGAGTCCTCCCCATAGTGATTAAAAATTCCCGAAGTTAAATACACTATTTTTCACAAAACAAACACATTTTCGACAAAATAGTTTTCAAACTAAAATGACCATAACTAATTCAACTCTTGTCCACTCGAGACGAACCATACGCCAAACTCTTCGTCTCGAAAAGACGGATCAAATGGTTAAGTTTTGAGGGAACTGAAACAATTTTAAATGGACGAAAATGCCCCTGCACAGTTCGTCCAGAATTGAGAAATCAAGGCATTCTCCCACAAATTTTCATTTTCAAAGCATACCATTGCTCTCTATGGTTTTAAACTTCAAAGGACACTTTCATACACTACCAAAACACTTGAAAACAACCTAAAAATTTTACGAAAATATCTCGACAAAATAATCGAGTTTTTCTTGCGTCGCAAGTTTCAAGTTTTTCTTTCCAAATACAATCCTATAATCAAACTTTGACCCACCTATGATCATTTCATCAAAGCATGCTCATTTTTCACAAAATTGTGGACTTAGAAAAATTTCACAATTTTTCCCCCCCCACACAAGCTCTAGGTTCTGCCCTTGAAAAACAAAGTGGCCCTTCCGCTCAAAATTTTTCGCTTCCGAGGGCATGGTAATATCCCATAATACCCCCGAGTTACTAATCCAAGCCCCAAAAATTTTCCGGGCAAAGCCTCAAATTTCGAAAATTCAATTTTAGGTTCTTTAACACACATACAACACTGAAACCATTTTTTTCCCAAAAATTTTTGCATGGTAATTCGCCCTAGGCCACCATTGTGCCTCCCTCAAAGCCCTGACAAATTTTGAAACCTCTCCCACACTTTTCCGAAATTTCTCATGACCAAAAGTTTTGAAAATAAGGACCACACTCAAAATTTTCCAATGCAAAGTCCTAGCTAGCATCTATTAGTTCACATGGCCATGGAATTGATCAACCAAACCACTTTGAGCATCAAAACAAAAGTTTCTAAAAATATGTTCATAAAATCCTCAAGAACACACTCAAAATTATTTTTCCTTGTTTCACAAAATTAAAGCCATAATCTAACATCCATTTCTCTACTAAGCTCATAAACAACACCAAAAAGAAAAGCACAAAACAATTTTTCAAAGTTATGATCATTTCAAATAAGTTTTTCAAACCCTAACAAAAGATTTTATGAAAATCTTAATCACCATGGAAATCACAACATGCCAAGCTTAAACAAGCTAGTCTACTACCCATAAACACTCCCATGGAACCAAACTAAATTTCTAGAATATTTGCTCAAGAACATATTCATAACAAATCCTAACATCTATGAGTTTCAACCAACTAAAAGAAAGGAGGAGGTTAGTTACCTTAAGTGAAGTGATTCCCTTAGCAAGTCTAGGTTCCAAAGAGCTTGAAAAGGAAGGATTTGATGATGAAATGAAAATTTTGTGATGAATAGAAATGAGGAGTGGCTTTCACGGTTTGGAGAGGAAGAGAAAGGATGAAAAATCTGATTTTTCTAAGTCTCCAAAGTGCCTAAACCTCCTTACTAACAAATGGTCTTGGTAACTCTTGGCCATTGGATCAAAAGCACTTTCTCTAGATCAAATCCTAGCCATCCATTTTACTTTAACAAATATCTAGATATTTTCTCTCACGCCCCACAGCTCTCGCGCGCCGCGACGAGCAAAACTCGTAAAAACAGAAAACTTACGGAACGGAAGTCCGTCTCAAAATAATTCCAAAACTTATCGCCGAATCTTTTTCCGCGACTGTAATTTTCTTCCACACTCTCGAAAATTATTCTCAGGACATATCCTAACTCGCGCAGATATATAAATCTTCTATCTAAAATTTTACTGAATTCCGAAACCGTAAAATTTTACGACAGCGGGTAAACTATTGCCCGTTTTCTCAAAAACTAGCATAACGCGAAAAATGAAATTCTAAAGACACAGGATCATCCTCATTCCTATAAGAAGACTAGGAAAACAAACCCCGTGTCATTCTGACATTCGAACACAAAACAGGCACGATCTCAGCAAAATATATCGTAATAATGACGATACTCGAACTAATAACTCTCGAACTCTAATCAACCTATCTATAACTAATGGTCTTCCATAAGACAAATCCAAATAGCATTCCTTAGCCCAACAACAAACCTCGGAAACGAAATCTACGCGAAAAACTAAGCAACAAAGGTCCCGGGTGCATAAACCCCTAAAGTCAACTAAAAGTCACAAAAGTCCACCTGTGAACAGTACCATGCGCCTATGCTCAGCCCCCATGGTCAGGTTTTGGCCTAAAATGGGCCTCTGCTGTGCCTGGCTCGAGTGCTAGGAAGTGTGGGAAAATTTCTGCGAATCCGCCTCTTACGGAAACGATCATAACTTGAGTTCTGGTTGTCCAATTGAGACGCACCAATATTCGTTGGAAAGCTAACGAAGAGATCTACAACTTTCATGTTGACCATAAAAACCAAATCAAAACGTAAAGGGGTCAAAAAGGTACGAGTTTGTTCAGACTTCAACAAAACAACCAAAACCTTGTTTTTTTCATTTCCAAACTCAACATCCTTTCCACACTTAATTTACTCCATAAACTCATATAAATTAAAAGTGGAATTTAGGGGTCTTACATTACTACCCACCAAAAAGATGTTTCGTCCTCGAAACTAAAGTGAGAGTAATAACTTAGATTAACTTCACGAAAGTCCGCAACCTAAGTTATCACATGACGTTTCCAACATCACATTCTTCTGCCTCCGCATCATAGTCCATTTCATTAAGTTTACACGAAACAGTGACGGCTACCTTCCAAAAAGAATTTTCAAAAACTTTACGCACTACCAAAGCTGGCCAAACTAGTCCATTCCAGTCAACACGATTCCGCCTACTAATAACAAGAGATTAAGGACGATCAGTTCCTCAATTTGTCACTAGATAGTCGACAACCATGATGGTGACATAGACCATCTTTACCAAACTACAATAGCACTCTCAGCCACTTGTACTCAATTCATCTGAATCACAAAGGTCCAACGTCTTCTTCGAGGTTTTCTACATGTCTCCTCAATTCTTACTACCTCGATCTTGTCTACGAGTCGCAACCGCCCACAACATAAATACTCCGAAAGAAGTTGTCATCTTCGTAGAACCTTACAACTTCACCAATGTCCGTAAATCCTTAAAAAAAAATATATTTTTTTTTTGATCTCGTAACTTCGCCGCACCGTTCGTTCATACACTAATCTCATTCCAATCTCATTTTTAATAATACCATCCCAACATCCGGTTGGTGATTACAACTCCCCAAGTTGTCTTGGCGGTTGTCAACTTATAAAATCTTTTGTTAAATTCCCAAACCATTTTAAAACTTCGTCGAGTTTCCTTCCTCTTACCAATAAATTCTCTTTTCCTCAAAAGAGTTCGTCACCATCGACCTCCTTAATTGTTCCAACCTCTCCTCTTTATTGTTAACATCCGATGTCCTTTATTTTCTCAACGCGCACTTTCCACTATGCTACGCCCATCTTCATTAGAACAATTACTAACCTCCTTTTCATATTCACATACAACAACCTCACTGCCATGACATCCATTCATGTGGTGATTTCGAATCCTTAACATACACGCACAATCATAATTTTCCAAATTATGTGTGAGGTAATCCTTTTCGCGAATTCCTTAGTTCTCACAGGCCCCGTTGCCATGTGCTTCTCCGTTCGACCAATCCCTAATCGTCGTAACTATCTAAAGTTATAGTATTTTCTAATACTAATTACCCAGTTCGCGCACAAGTTCTTGCCGCTCATCTCGACGCATCTACTTACTCAAAAAGTTCTTACTCACTTCTAGCCTTCTCTAAGATGCAACCAACACATTCCTCGTAATCGAACACTCTAAATAATTAACCATCCATGTTCCTAGTTATTAGCCCTTTATGCATAACTATCTCTAACCTTATCCTTAGAACGTCATTATGATTAACTTCCAAATTGACTCATCTTGCTCATCCATCTAGTGTCCGACACTTATTTCAAATCTTAATGCTCGTCTTCTTGAGACTACCCACCAAGAATAAATCATACGCTACCATAACTTCCGTAATAGGTCCGATACATAAATCAACTCCTTGAATCTAATCCTCAAGAACTTAAAATACTAGCCATATCATCCAAATTTCCCATTACATCTTAACATTCAACAAAATGTCCTTCCAACTATCACTCTCATTGTCTTAGTACTCTTACTAACGAACCCCTTTTTTATTCATCTACGACATTTCTAGAAAATTTTCTAAAAATTTCCGTCCATAACTTGTTTTACTCAAAAATTTTCCACTTCAACTCCTATGATATCATAAACTCAAGGTGCTACTTGATCATTCGTCCCTCTCGGTCGATCGAAATCGTTAACTTAAATGCCCATTCATACCGAGCCTCTACTCACTCATGGTCTAATCCCGTCAAACTACTTGAGAAATTTAATTTCTCTTAGGTTTTACCCGCCAAAACTAACAATTCTAGCTTACACGGCTACAACTCTCTAGGTATTTCCACACTATATACCTCTAGCATCGCTTAACATCGACACACAACTCATTTTCCAAGGTTGAACTACTCGTTCTTTACCTAAACATCCCTCCAAATTCACCCATGATCCAAAAATTAACCAACTATATTCTTGTCTCACATCGACACCTATACTTACTATCCCCTGAACTACACATAGTTCATCACTTATCAACGTGATATTTGTTCTCCTACCTTAAATCATCACGTGATTTACCTTAATACTCACATTTCATAATCCCATATGTCTTAAACACTCAACTTAAACCCTTAAGGTACCCATCGTCGGTATAACCGTCGTCTAGCCACGCTAGGTTCACTCACTCTTGACACGCAACGTCCTTCAATTCTAGTGCGACTTGCCTCGATGATTTTCCAATCGTCGTAATTAATACCAATTGACCTCGTCGTCTGCTCCACCATTCCACAACGGTCGCACCTTCTTGACAACTAAACGGCTTCATCGAGTCTCGTCCCGAACTCATCGTAGAAGACATCCAATATTTTTCTTAAGAGGTTCCCCTAAATAATTCCGTACTTGCAATCCTTTACAAGAACGACGTCCACTCGTCCACACTCAACATTGTCGAGTGGCCACGTCCAATGCCACTTCCAAGAATCCCTTGTAGTTTTGATTCGCTCCAAGTCCATCTTTCCTTTTCACCCATAGGACTGATGCTCCCCACGGAGACACACTTGGCCTAATAAATCTTTTTCCAATTCCACATCCGACTTGATAAGCGCCAAACGTAGTTGAATCACGGATTGGTTGAAGACACACATTAACGAAACGAGTTAATGCGCCAATACTAGCAAACAAGACACACTGCTACCCACAAATGATTCGCTAACCCGACGCGAATCCAACTCTAAACTAAGTGACCTCAGACTGTTAACTCATGTACACATTTTCCCTTTGAAGATCTACTGCCGAGCTCTGATACCAAAATGTAACACCCCGTTTTTCAAAGCATAAAAAGGGGTATTATTTTTTTTTTTTTAAAACAACACGCTTAAATAAAATGGCGCGCGTGAACGCCCGCAGCTATCTCGGCAATTCGTCATTCAATAGAAAAATAAATATAACATCAACACATTATATTACAGGGCTTCCTCGAAGCAAAGTGTGTACCTGAATAATTTACATACGGCGGATACATTAAGTTCATCAACCAAAAGACACGAGTTATGAACCGAATATATCACAAGGCCAAAAGGCACTAAGCATGTCTGAGTATAATGTATAAAACATACAGTCATCCAAAATACAAACTAGGCCCTAAGCCTACCAAAATGTAGCCTAACAAGCGCTACTCCCTACACTCCGGGATAGTCCACGAAGTCCTCGCCGTCCACACGGCCTACGGTCTCAGATGGCGCTCCATCGTCTGGGGGTGGGAGGAGCCCGCGATATGGCATGCAAAATAAGGGTCACCAACTGGAAACAAGTAATAAAATACCGAATACACATACCAGAATAGAAAGCGGTAAACACTTATCACATCCTCACACCAAGAAGAATAAATAAAGTGCACACATACCCTAATGCAAGACCTCTAATGAATGGTTGTGGCACAATCACCCAGATCGAATGCCACATGCATGAATTCCGGAAAAAGGTGGATTACACCCGGCACAATCACCCAGATCAAATGCCAACTCAATTGGTGGATACTCCGGAGTACAATCACCCAGATCAAATACCGGCTCCATTAACGGCGGTACAATCACCCAGATCAAATACCGTCTCCGTTAAAGGCGGAAGTATCACCCGGTACAATCACCCAGATCAAATACCGACAATGTTTGCATGAGCATACGTCCCTACATATACTAATGCAACAAACATACACATATTCATAACCACATGTCAACACATATATTTCCCACATATACGTAAGACAAATAACATCGAAAACAACCAAGCACACAAGCATGGAACCACAACAAGCATAACCACAAGCATACCCTAATGCTATTGACGGAAATAAAAAGGTGCCCTTACCTCGGCGAAACTTCCAATTACAAACGATTCCGAGTTATGCAACAATTCGTGCGCCCTAAAATAGTGGAGCGTACAATCCATAAGTCACGCCCAAAGTATTATAATGAAACTAAACCTATCAACAAAGGTCTAGAGGCATCTAAGACACTTCCTAACACTCTCGGATATTATATTCGAGTCCTCCCCATAGTGATTAAAAATTCCCGAAGTTAAATACACTATTTTTCACAAAACAAACACATTTTCGACAAAATAGTTTTCAAACTAAAATGACCATAACTAATTCAACTCTTGTCCACTCGAGACGAACCATACGCCAAACTCTTCGTCTCGAAAAGACGGATCAAATGGTTAAGTTTTGAGGGAACTGAAACAATTTTAAATGGACGAAAATGCCCCTGCACAGTTCGTCCAGAATTGAGAAATCAAGGCATTCTCCCACAAATTTTCATTTTCAAAGCATACCATTGCTCTCTATGGTTTTAAACTTCAAAGGACACTTTCATACACTACCAAAACACTTGAAAACAACCTAAAAATTTTACGAAAATATCTCGACAAAATAATCGAGTTTTTCTTGCGTCGCAAGTTTCAAGTTTTTCTTTCCAAATACAATCCTATAATCAAACTTTGACCCACCTATGATCATTTCATCAAAGCATGCTCATTTTTCACAAAATTGTGGACTTAGAAAAATTTCACAATTTTTCCCCCCCCACACAAGCTCTAGGTTCTGCCCTTGAAAAACAAAGTGGCCCTTCCGCTCAAAATTTTTCGCTTCCGAGGGCATGGTAATATCCCATAATACCCCCGAGTTACTAATCCAAGCCCCAAAAATTTTCCGGGCAAAGCCTCAAATTTCGAAAATTCAATTTTAGGTTCTTTAACACACATACAACACTGAAACCATTTTTTTCCCAAAAATTTTTGCATGGTAATTCGCCCTAGGCCACCATTGTGCCTCCCTCAAAGCCCTGACAAATTTTGAAACCTCTCCCACACTTTTCCGAAATTTCTCATGACCAAAAGTTTTGAAAATAAGGACCACACTCAAAATTTTCCAATGCAAAGTCCTAGCTAGCATCTATTAGTTCACATGGCCATGGAATTGATCAACCAAACCACTTTGAGCATCAAAACAAAAGTTTCTAAAAATATGTTCATAAAATCCTCAAGAACACACTCAAAATTATTTTTCCTTGTTTCACAAAATTAAAGCCATAATCTAACATCCATTTCTCTACTAAGCTCATAAACAACACCAAAAAGAAAAGCACAAAACAATTTTTCAAAGTTATGATCATTTCAAATAAGTTTTTCAAACCCTAACAAAAGATTTTATGAAAATCTTAATCACCATGGAAATCACAACATGCCAAGCTTAAACAAGCTAGTCTACTACCCATAAACACTCCCATGGAACCAAACTAAATTTCTAGAATATTTGCTCAAGAACATATTCATAACAAATCCTAACATCTATGAGTTTCAACCAACTAAAAGAAAGGAGGAGGTTAGTTACCTTAAGTGAAGTGATTCCCTTAGCAAGTCTAGGTTCCAAAGAGCTTGAAAAGGAAGGATTTGATGATGAAATGAAAATTTTGTGATGAATAGAAATGAGGAGTGGCTTTCACGGTTTGGAGAGGAAGAGAAAGGATGAAAAATCTGATTTTTCTAAGTCTCCAAAGTGCCTAAACCTCCTTACTAACAAATGGTCTTGGTAACTCTTGGCCATTGGATCAAAAGCACTTTCTCTAGATCAAATCCTAGCCATCCATTTTACTTTAACAAATATCTAGATATTTTCTCTCACGCCCCACAGCTCTCGCGCGCCGCGACGAGCAAAACTCGTAAAAACAGAAAACTTACGGAACGGAAGTCCGTCTCAAAATAATTCCAAAACTTATCGCCGAATCTTTTTCCGCGACTGTAATTTTCTTCCACACTCTCGAAAATTATTCTCAGGACATATCCTAACTCGCGCAGATATATAAATCTTCTATCTAAAATTTTACTGAATTCCGAAACCGTAAAATTTTACGACAGCGGGTAAACTATTGCCCGTTTTCTCAAAAACTAGCATAACGCGAAAAATGAAATTCTAAAGACACAGGATCATCCTCATTCCTATAAGAAGACTAGGAAAACAAACCCCGTGTCATTCTGACATTCGAACACAAAACAGGCACGATCTCAGCAAAATATATCGTAATAATGACGATACTCGAACTAATAACTCTCGAACTCTAATCAACCTATCTATAACTAATGGTCTTCTATAAGACAAATCCAAATAGCATTCCTTAGCCCAACAACAAACCTCGGAAACGAAATCTACGCGAAAAACTAAGCAACAAAGGTCCCGGGTGCATAAACCCCTAAAGTCAACTAAAAGTCACAAAAGTCCACCTGTGAACAGTACCATGCGCCTATGCTCAGCCCCCATGGTCAGGTTTTGGCCTAAAATGGGCCTCTGCTGTGCCTGGCTCGAGTGCTAGGAAGTGTGGGAAAATTTCTGCGAATCCGCCTCTTACGGAAACGATCATAACTTGAGTTCTGGTTGTCCAATTGAGACGCACCAATATTCGTTGGAAAGCTAACGAAGAGATCTACAACTTTCATGTTGACCATAAAAACCAAATCAAAACGTAAAGGGGTCAAAAAGGTACGAGTTTGTTCAGACTTCAACAAAACAACCAAAACCTTGTTTTTTTCATTTCCAAACTCAACATCCTTTCCACACTTAATTTACTCCATAAACTCATATAAATTAAAAGTGGAATTTAGGGGTCTTACAGGAAACAATGAACTTTAAGTGTTATTAGTTTGTTGAGATAAATTAGAGAACTTCCAAAATTGATCCGAAATATATGGTTAAGAAAATCACGTGAACAATTAGTATGTTACGTTACGTATTCAGATTTGTTCTATGAATGTGATTCAACAAATTGGCATGAAATTCATTGCAACGTGATTGGCTAATATGATTGGCTAATTAGTCTTCATAAGAATTATTTTATTTTACTTTGAAATTGTTTCAAAAATTACTAAGACCATCTTTAGAAATTGTTTAAAAGATAATAATATTTTGGTAAATATTTGATTCAAAAGAGTTTTGATTAAATAATTTGTTATATTTGATAATTGGAGAATTGTCAAAGATTTTGATTCAAAATATTTAATTTAGAATTAAAAGATTTGAATCAAATTTAATTGATTTGGTACTTCCAAAATGTGAATGTGAATCAAAAGGTTTGATTAAGTTTTAAATGAATTATTATTTAAAGTAATTATGGAAATTAGGTAATTCAAAATTGTTTTGAATTTATCAAATTTAATTTTCAATGAAGCATGTAAGATGCATATTATCGTGAATTGGTTGTACCGAAATCATGCGTGCAATGTTTTCTGGCTGTTAATAATAATCAAGAGTTAATATTATTATCTACTATTATATATGTGGTATATGGTTATGACATTAGATATTCGGCGTTTATTTTTGGTAAATACGACCTGCGTGTCGTGATTTATTTTATTTTAAATACGACCTGCGTGTCGTGGTTTATTTTAAATGCGACCTGCGTGTCATGCATTTTTATTTAGTTACTTAAATAATGTAATTGCTCGAGTTCAAAAGAGACAACGCCAAATGATGATACCGATGGAGAAGCTTGAGAAGTTTGCTCGAGGGTCAAAGAATTGTAATAAAGTAGTTTATTTAATTCTTGTGCGTTAGGAGGTCATAACCATACTACCTAGTCTATTTTATTTTATGTATGTGATGCATGAGATGTATGTTTTAATTATATTTGTCATGTATGTTTTATATAATTATTAAACGCATATTTACATGAATGTCATGTAAAGTGAAACGCGTGTATAAGATACACATGTCGGTGAGATCAAATTTAATTAAAAATCCTTCAAGTACTCATAAAGACTAATATTGAAGATGTAGGTCTTGCCAACGCAAGGTGCATTTTCTATACTAGTAAGATGTGTCTATATTAAGTTTTATGCTTTCCAAAGAATAGCACCCTTCAAGATCAATATCGATTAATGTAGGTTTTGCCAACGTAAAGTGCATTGTCAATATTGATAAGTTGCGGTGAGATAACCAGTTTATCCGATTGCTATTTATTGGGTTTAACTTAACTAAAGAAAAATATAATATGATTATATGACTTTAGAAGCAAATGTTGGGTTATTCCATATGATGGATTAAAATAAGTGTTATTCACCCAACGGAAAGGATATGAGAGTTGTATGAGATACAATTGGAAACAGTTTCCTACCTAAATAACTACGTTTTGTGTAATCAGCCCAACGCTGACTTAAAACAAAGTGAAATATGGATCTCATTCCCACTAGAAAATTTTCAACGGGATTTTCCGAATCAAATGTCGAGGGTCATTTGTTTTGAGTAAAATAGTGGGAGCATATTTAATTAAAGACCTAGTTAAATATGTTTTAATCATGATACAAATATTCTTATCTTCATAATTAGATATATTTGGCATATAGTTTATATTTCACTAAAGGTCCTTACGAAGGACATAAGGTTCGGAAAAGAGTTTCTGAATTGGTACATATATTGAGAATTGTTCTCAAATACAAGAAAAACTACTAATAGTTTTGAAAGAGCCAAAATGAAAGAAAGAAGTAAGACTTCTTCATACATTTTGTTATAGAAAGTTAAATTATTCACTTTTGCATCTTAGGTATATGATACCAAATGCAAATTTCATATTTGTTGAAATATGAAGTTGTTTGAAAGAAGTGAAAAATTGACTATAGATAAAGTCAACTTACATTTAGAATGAAATAGTTTCATTGATCGTAGAAATTGAGTTTGACATGGAACCAAATAATTGTTATTAAGTTTCATTTAATAATAGAAGCATTGAACCTAAACCTTGTATTGACAAGAAAAAGGACCACTTGTTTGAATAATAGACAAATGTTGTTTCATTATCCAAAAATGTTTTCTATTCCAGTGTTCTAATCAAGTAATGAAATTGAGTTTCATCAACTTGATAACCTTATCTATAACAAGCATAAATAAGGATCAAATTAGATTTGGACCTTGTGTATATTAGTGGCAATATTGTTTAGTACTAATAAAGTGAGACACACATTTCCAGATTCGATGGATATGAGTTTTGGACTCATTTGATTTATATCATTTGAAAGATGTGAGTTCCACTTTTGAAAATAGCTCGGTATGTCAATTACCAAAAAAAGTGAAGTGACATTTGATCTATTAGAACTATATACATATGAGATGTATATGGACCACTAAACTTATTTGCTAGATATAATTTTATTTCTCTTACTTCATTTACATTACTAATAAGCTTAGTAGATGTGAATATGTGTATTGGACACAAACTATGATTCTTTGAATTTGTTCAAAGAATTCATGAATGAAGTAAAGGAAATTTTTTTGAAAAGTATTAAGACCGTACGAACAGGTCGTGATGGTAAATACTTAAATAAGGAGTATAATAATAACTATTTATATTACATCATGTTTGACATGTTTACAAATAGGATAGTTCGTTAATATCTCCAACGGCTCTTTCTGAAAATTATTTTAATTACAGTTATTCTTTACCCACAACAAGTTCCGATAAAATAAATATAAAGACACCATATTTGATATGGAG
Source organism: Trifolium pratense (assembly GCF_020283565.1). Lineage (NCBI taxonomy): Eukaryota > Viridiplantae > Streptophyta > Magnoliopsida > Fabales > Fabaceae > Trifolium > Trifolium pratense. The sequence goes on along the minus strand of NC_060062.1, from coordinate 59,105,357 downwards.
GTAAGAGTACCTGATTTGACTTTATGATAGTTTGAGATTGTAAAGGTTTATTAGATAAACTTAATCCCAAATTGAATGAATGTGTATTTGTGGAAGTACCTAAGGGATACTAATTTTACGACACTCTCTAGGATAAAAGTTGTTTTATTACATGAACTGAAACATTTCTTTAGAAGAAATATGTCTCTAAAAGAGATAGTGGGAGTGGCGTAAAACTTGAGTAAATTCAAGTAACACAAAACACATGTCCTTTCAAAATTGGAACACGAATCAATTCCACAAGGTTGTTGTTGGACTATCGGTTCGAGTAGCACAAGAACTAGATGAGTCTAATATGTCCTATCAAAAGTTGAAGGACATGGCCTCACCATAACACTTCTGGCGGATAGATAACAAGGTTATATTCCTTAATTGGAATGACCTTGTATATGTATTTGACATATGTATAGGGTTTCGTTGATCTAAAGGATGTCAGAAAAGTATATAAAATTATAAAATTCATTTATGAATTAGTGCAAGCCTCCTGATGTTTTAAATTGTTTGCTTTTATTAATGAAGTTTTATGAAAACTTAAATTAATAACTGACAATAATAAATCTTGTGCACACAAGGAGGTTAGTGGGAGTATTTAAATTAATCTGGTATTGTATGTGGATGACATATTAATCATCAAGACAATTTTCATACGCTACACATGTTAGACATGATTAGGTAATTGTTTCTTGATGAAATACTTTGGTGAGACTTCCTAAAAGTTAGGAATCATGATCTATAGAGATAGATTGTTGACATATCTCAACCTTAGCCTATATACATATTTGATGAAGTATACAGACACCTCATGTGCTTAATTTTATTGAAATTAATGCATACGTCACATGATGTAATTTTGTCTCAAAGACAATATCCAACCTCATTGGATGAGAAAGGGATACATGAGAAGTATCCATATGATTTGGCAATTGGATTGATCATGTACATCATGATATGTACTAGACCAGATATCTTATATGCTATTAGCATAAAGATTAGGTACCAAAATTATTTCTAGTCTTAATCACTAGATAATTATAAGATTATCCATGGATGTCTTAAAAGGACTAAGGATGGACTTTTGATCAGATCTAGAAAGGATCATTGTAAATGAGTTACAATGATACTGATTTTCCAAATTGAAGAACAGTATACCCAGGTTGTAGTCTGGAATAAACTTTATGCTCGGATGTCAACTCTGCAAGCTTATAAGCTTCAGAAGATTGATATATCTATTACAAAGGTCAAATATATGATTTGAATCGTCTATCTCATAAGATGAGGTTGGAAATTGTTTTCCTTACGTTGCAGATTCCCTTGACCTCATTAAAGATGGTAACGGTTTAATCTTGCAAGCAAGGGAAATCTAGATCTCACCAACGATTCAAATATAAGTTTTGACACTTTATTTCCTTTTGATAGAAGATCGAAAGTGTAAATTGGAAGATGTGTCGGTTACCAACACAGGAAAGAGTTCCTTATCCACAAATTGAAAATCTTGCATAGAATATGCTTGATGATCACGCTAGTCCAATAGATGTTGAGTTAATATCTGATTGGCTTTAGTGCTAGTGGGAGATTGTTGGAGTAAGCCCTAAAAGCCAATCTGTTTTGATAGAATATTCTTTTGTATCATGACTTTGATTTATATATTTAATATATATAATAAGGCATTTCTTTATTATGTTTGTTTCAAACTAATAAAGTCCCTAGAATAGCTAGTCTAATTAATGGAACATTAAGTGTGACTTAATAGTGAGACTCCATTAAACATAAGGACACTATTCTTAAAGTATCCGTAGTCAAGTTTTACTGTGATGTGGGATAACAGTAAAACATAGAGACTATTATGTGAGTAGACTGATGACCTCATCTCACGTGTCATGGATATGAGATATCAAGTCTTCACATAGATATAAATATTAGGAGTAATATTTATATTGGATTGACCCACCATGAGAATACTACATAGTGTGTTATGAAAAATGTCATAAGTTATTCTCATAGTGATAATGGTGTATACCACCCTTCGACCTGAAACCACTATGGACCCTAGATGTGGAGTAGAGTACTTAGTTGCCGTTCAAACATTGTCCGTAACAGGATGACTATAAAGTCGGTTGATGGGTACTCCACAAATCATGCTGAGGGACATGAGTGACCTAGATGGAATTTGCCCCTCCTACATAACAGGAGCAATATCTGTAGGCCTCTTGATGGAATATGACTGATAAAATGCGTGGCCACGCCGAACTAAGTCAATATGAGATATTGAGCTTATTCATTACTCAATATATTCTGGGATCAAGAAATAAGATATTGAACCATACAAGGATGACACGATCTATGCCTTGTGTTCAATATAGATATAAGGGCAAAGGGGTAATTATACACACGATCGTTATCATGGAAAGGTTTCGTCAGATCACATGACATTCTCGTCACTTGGGTAGCAGTGATGTGTTGCTAGATACCGCTCACTGTTTATAATATTAAATATGTGATTTAATATTATTGCCAACGTTACGAGAACCTATAGGGTCACACACAAAGGACAGATAGATGAGAGAAATAAATAAGTAAGACTTATTTATAAAATAATAAGTAGGACTTATTAGTAATTAAATAATTAAGTATGACTTATTATTTAATTAGAGAAGCGCGGCACACCGTAAAGTATGGTGCATTTAGTAAAATACAGCACACCGTAAGGTACGGTGGATACTCAAATAAGTCTATAAAAAGAATACACTTATGTGCTGAATTTTTAACCTAAGAGTTAGTCCTAAAATTTAGAAACCTAGCCGCCACTCTCTAAACCCTATTCTCTCTGAATCTCTGGTGGAATTGGCTAGCACCGGTCATCGGAGAAGTTCTGTTCGTGTGGACCGAGTAGATGCATCGCTACTTTGCTTTGCTCGTGATCAGAAACAGTTTCTACTTCAAAGGTTCTGCACTTCAAGAGGTAAACACATAAACTTGTGGTTTTGTGTTCTTTGATTTGTGATTAATGATTTAATCAAGAACCGTTCATCGGGATTGTTCCGCTAAGAGGATTAAATTTTTGAAAAACTCCTCTTAAATCCCAACAATATTAATTTAAATTTTATAAAAAATTAAATATAATTCTTTTGCAATAGTAGTTTTATTATTTACGTATGAGATATATCATATATTTATTTGCCTTATCTAACATGTATATATTATTGAGTTATTTATTTGATCATGATTCATATAAAAAATTAAACTTGATTATTTTCTCATGATTTTTATTTTAAATTATATAAAGTTATTTGATTATTTATTTATATTTTTTATTTATAAAATTCAAAGTATTACAAAATTTTTTTAAAAAAATAACAATTGTTTTACAAGAGTAATTTTGTCAATTAAATATGTTATATATCTTATAATATTATTATGAGCAAGTATATATTAAAAACAAAATATAATAGTTATCATATTTGTTATCCTGTGTGCACCAAACATAGGATATGATAACTGGGTATAACTGTTATCCTGCTGTTATCCTATCCTATCCTTATCCTTTTTTATATCCTATCCTGTCACTATGCTATCCTGCGCACCAAACGGGCCCTAATAAGAAAAAGAAAAATTTATTTTTCTTTAAGTGTGTGAGCTTTAATTTTCGCACATGTTAATTGTGCAAGAAACCAAGTCTTCAAAGCTGTGTCAGCGCTTATCCGTTACTCAGTCAAAGGAAGAATTTGTTCCCTACAATTCAGGTCACGTGTGACTTGTTTTTTGAAATTCAACTGATTCCTCAAATGTAGAAAATCAGTTCCCCACTATTCAAATTCGTTTAGAACTGCATTATAAATAGCAGTCTTTGCTTTCATTATTTTTTCATCAGTTCATACAGTCTCTGAACAATTATTTTCCTTCTTTCTCCTTGCTTTCTTTCACGCAAAAATTTTCCTTTCGTTGTTGTTTCATTGAGTTGATACTCTTGTATCAATTATTGAATTGATTCATCGAATCAATAGAAGGGTGTATCTCTGCCCGAATTCTACAGTGCAGTAGCAATTCGGTATTAAAATTGTGAAGGCTGTTTTATCCTGGAGACTTCACGGTTGATAGTTTACTCTGCACAATTTGAGTAATACCGTGAAACGTCTAAAAGAGAGCGTATTCACCCGCGACTCAGCCGATAATATTTTACAGCAGTAGCATTTTTTTCCAAATTTTTAAATCAAAAACAACAATTTTAAGACGTTTTCAAAACTATCATGGCTACTGAGGATATTATCGGTAACAGTTCTGTTGGTGCTACAGAGAAACCTTTTAAGTTTGAAGGCCTGCACTTCAAACGCTGGCAACAGAAGATGTATTTCTTCCTAACTCTGAAAAAGGTAGTGAATGTTCTCAATGAGGACATACCTGTTCTTCCTGATGCTTCTGCTTTTGGAACGAATGAATTGACTGTCACCAATGGTGGTGAGAAACCTGTGAATGACAAAGATAAGGATCAAATTGATTCTGCTGCAGCACAGGTTAAAGCTCAAAAGCTTCAGCTGCAAAAAGAGATACACCTCTGGAAAGAACATGATTATTTATGTAAGAACTATATTATTAATGGACTTGCTGATGACTTGTATGATTATTATCGATCATACAATACTGCTAAAGATGTGTGGGAGGCTCTGACCAAAAAGTATGACACTGAAGAAGCTGGTGCAAAGAAATATGTTGTGAGCAGGTACTTAAAGTATCAGATGGTTGATGAAAGGTCTGTTGAAGCACAGTCTCATGAAATTCAGAAGATTGCACATGAAATTATTACTGAAGGTATGCCTCTTGATGAACAGTTTCAAATTGCTGTTATTATTGACAAACTGCCCCCTTCTTGGAAAGATTTTAAAAACATTCTTCATCACAAAACTAAAGAATTTTCAATTGAAAGCTTGATTACTCGCCTCCTTATTGAGGAAGAATCTCACAGGTAAGATATGAAAGAAGAAGAGAAAATTCTGGTTGTCCCCAATAACAACAAAAAGAAATCCACTGCTGCTGCTGCGGTTCTGAAGGCTATGGGCAAAAATTTCAAGGATCAGAACCGTACTGCACCTGTTCGGATTAAGAATGGGAATCCTTCTAAGGCACCTATTGCTAGACAGCAACCTCCTCCACCACCTCCTCCAAAGAATGATGCTGGTGAATTTCTGTGCTTTAATTGCTGGAAACCGGGTCATATGGCAAAAAAGTGTAGAAACAAATCAAGGCCAAGGCCTGCTAATCTGAATGCCGTAGAAGAGGCATATGCTGCTATTGTAACACCCAAACCCATTATTTATATATTTCTACCTTAGTAAAATCTTTTTCAAAATACGCAACGGAAAATCACATTTAATTTATTGAATGTCGGTTCGAGTATTACACTCCTCTACCAAAATAATACTAATGTAGTTAATTAGTAAAAATACTTGTTTATACAAATGTTAAATCAACTAATGTATTTATTAGCTATACAAAACAACCTAGATAAGGAGACTCTATATACATATAAAACCCCTTTTCCCGTGTCACAATCAGAGCAGAGCTTCACCGACGACTCGACATCGAATACCACAAAACCTGTAAATCTGGACCCCCAACGGTCCAGCACATAACACATAAAAGAGAGTTAGATAACATACTCAAAATATACAAGTGTAAGTAAATGGTACTTAAACACTTCTTCATAAAAACATGCATAATCATACATTATACATATACATCACCATCATTCATGCATATTCATATATCATGCATATACTTCATTTATCACCTAATCAATCATCCACAAAATACACCAAACATATAGTTTCACGTCATCTCGGACAATACCAAAACATCAACAAATACATTGTTCAGATTATGGTCATGACGGACCCTGCGTTGTTCATTTTATAGTCATGACGGACTCTGCTCCTCACATACGGATTAACAATCAACATTTACCAAGTATGTGTCAAACATCATTTATTATAAAATGCACACATAATCCCTAATGCAATCTAATGCTTCACATTCATGTTATGTCCTCTAGACACCTCTAATGCATGTGGTACCATCGTCTTTATCAGAGTATTTCACCTCCGATATCCGTCTTTATCAAACAAATATAGTTCGATATCCTTCTTTATTGGACAAGCCAATATCCCTAAATATTCATGATGCATGCACTCAAAACTCATGAATATATTCATCAACAATTTTGGCATATAGCCCGTCAACAATAATGTGGAACACTATCCAACGTCCGTCTTTATTAAGATAATCAATACCTTAATATCCGTCTTTATTAGAATAACACAATTCTAATATCCTTCTTTATTAAGTTGATTAACACCTTAATATACTTCATTTATACTTCATACATGATTAACAATCAATTAACGATTAGCAATGAGCATTATAAGCATCAACATGCATCAACAATCATGTAAGAATAAGACACTGATTTGAAAATACATGCAAAGGAAGACAGCAGATGAAAATTTGTGAAATCTGCAGTATTTACGCCTGGGGCGGAAATATTTACGCCTGGGGCGGAATATTTACGCCTGAGGCGGAAATGTTTACGCCTGGGGCGGAAAAACTTCTGAAAGACTGGTTGCTCACTGTTCTGCCGTTTCAGGCGAAAATTATTGCGCCTGGGGCGAAATACTTGCGTTTTCTACACAAAAACGCCCAAAAATCCCATTTTTCATGTTATAAATCCCAAAAGAGTTTGTATTCAAGCATAACAAACATGGATGAACACAAAAGGATAGTCCATTCCTCAGATCTACATCATAAACATTGAAAAAGTAAAGATTGAACACTTCTTCATCAAAACTCTCAAGAACACAAAGTTCTTGAGTTTAATCTTTCATAAACTCGTTTTTTACCCATTAAATCCGTTCATTAATCATGTTAAAAGCATGTTAAACATATTAAGAACCTTAGGAACGATTTCCATCAAGAAAATCCGATCTAAGCTAAAATGAAAATGGGGTGGAGGAAGTTCGGGTGAGGAGAAATCGACATTCTCCCCTTCCTCGGGTCACCCACGAATATGAAATCTACTCTCTTACCTTGGATCGACGAACTCACGAAGATTGCTCCTCGAATCCCTTCTCCAAGCTCTTGCTCTAGCTCCATGCTCTCCCTTCTCTCTTCATTCTCCCAAAAACAAGAAAAATGAACTCTTTCTCTCACTACAAGGGCTAAATAGCGCCCCCCTCTAGTTCACAAGGCCCAATGGGCCTCAAGCCCAATAGCTTGGCCCAACTCACGTTAACTCTCACTAACTCGCGCGTTAACTAAAACTCTCGATAAATAACTTAAAGTTACTATCTTACTTAAAAACCACATCACCAAATAATTAAACACTTAAATAGTGAATAATAAATTTGGGTCGTTACAACTCTCCCCTACTTAAAAGATTTTCGCCCTCGAAAATTACGCTACTAAAACAACTCCGGATAACTCCTGTATCCGACCCTCCAACGAAACGCTCAAAACACTACACATTACCAAGTTTGACAAAATTAGTTTATCCCTTCCAACACAATTTTTGTCCATTTATCAACAAGAGATCAAGGACGGCCAGTTCCTCAATTTGTCGATAAATATTCAACAATCATGATATCGGCACAAAACATTCTTATCAGGCAAGATATGAAAGAAGAAGAGAAAATTCTGGTTGTCTCCAATAACAACAAAAAGAAATCCACTGCTGCTGCTGCGGTTCTGAAGCCTACGGGCAAAAATTTCAAGAATCAGAACCGTACTGCACCTGTTCGGATTAAGAATGGGAATCCTTCTAAGGCCCCTATTGCTAGACAGCAACCTCCTCCACCACCTCCTCCAAAGAATGATGCTGGTGAATTTCTGTGCTTTAATTGCTGGAAACCGGGTCATATGGCAAAAAAGTGCAGAAACAAATCAAGGCCAAGGCCTGCTAATCTGAATGCCGTAGAAGAGGCATATGCTGCTATGATCACCGAAATCAATATGATCGGTGTTACTGATGGTTGGTGGATAGACACTGGTGCAACTCGCCATGTCTGTTATGAACGTGCTATGTTCAAAACATACACTACTGCTGAGAACAAGAAGGTGCAGATGGGAAATGCTCACACTTCTGAAGTTGCTAGAATTGGAGATATAGAGCTGAAATTTACTTCCGGAAAGACTCTGATCCTGAAGGATGTTATGCATGTACCAGATATGAAAAAGAATCTTGTTTCTGGTTTTCTTCTCAATAAGGCTGGGTTTAGTCAAACTATAGGGGCTGATTTGTATACCATCACTAAGAATGGTATTTTTATTGGGAAAGGGTATGCCGCTGATGGCATGTTTAAGTTAAATGTTGATCTCAATTTGAATTTGAATAAAATTTCTACTTCTGTTTATTCCTTGTGTGATTTTAATATTTGGCATTCTAGACTTTGTCATGTTAATTCGCGATCAATATCTAATTTAAGTCACTTAGGCTTAATTCCAAAATTAAAATTTGATGATTTAGAAAAATGCGAATTTTGTAGTCAAGCAAAAATAACAAAAAGTTCACATAAGTCAGTAACTAGGGAATCTGAACCAATGGATTTAATACACTCTGATATATGTGAATTAGATGGAACCTTGACTAGAAATAACAAACGTTACTTTATCACATTTATTGATGATTGTTCTGATTACACCTTTGTATATCTAATGAAACATAAAAGTGAAGCATTTGATGTGTTTAAAGTGTTTGTAAATGAAATTGAAAATCAATTTAGTATGAAAATTAAGAGATTACGTAGTGATAGAGGAACTGAATATAATTCTAGTTTATTTAATGATTTTCATAAACAACATGGAATTATACATGAAATGACTGCACCATATTCCCCTGAAATGAATGGTAAAGCAGAAAGAAAAAATAGAACTCTCACAGAATTAGTTGTTGCTATAATGTTAAATTCAGGCGCTGCTTCACACTGGTGGGGGGAAATTATATTGACTGTTTGCTTTGTCCTGAATAGAGTCCCTAAGTCTAAGAAAATGATCTCACCATATGAGACATTAAAGAAAAGACAACCAAACCTGTCTTATTTGAGAACTTGGGGATGTCTAGCTTATGTCAGGAAACCTGACCCGAAGCGAGTAAAACTTGCTAGTAGAGCCTATGAATGCGTATTCATTGGGTATGCTGCAAACAGTAAAGCTTACAGGTTTTTTGACCTGAATGCTAAAGTAATCATAGAATCAGTTGACGCTGATTTTTTTGAAGATAAATTTCCTTTTAAATTAAGAAATAGTGGGGGCACCGAATCAACTCACATTCCTATGATAAGAAACTCTGAGAGCAACAACAATACTGAAATTGAACTTCGAAGAAGTAAAAGAGTGAGAGTATTACAAAATAATTTTAAAAAAATAACAATTGTTTTACAAGAGTAATTTTGTCAATTAAATATGTTATATATCTTATAATATTATTATGAGCAAGTATATATTAAAAACAAAATATAATAGTTATCATATTTGTTATCCTGTGTGCACCAAACATAGGATATGATAACTGGGTATAACTGTTATCCTGCTGTTATCCTATCCTATCCTTATCCTTTTTTATATCCTATCCTGTCACTATGCTATCCTGCGCACCAAACGGGCCCTAATAAGAAAAAGAAAAATTTATTTTTCTTTAAGTGTGTGAGCTTTAATTTTCGCACATGTTAATTGTGCATGAAACCAAGTCTTCAAAGCTGTGTCAGCGCTTATCCGTTACTCAGTCAAAGGAAGAATTCGTTCCCTACAATTCAGGTCACGTGTGACTTGTTTTTTGAAATTCAACTGATTCCTCAAATGTAGAAAATCAGTTCCCCACTATTCAAATTCGTTTAGAACTGCATTATAAATAGCAGTCTTTGCTTTCATTATTTTTTCATCAGTTCATACAGTCTCTGAACAATTATTTTCCTTCTTTCTCCTTGCTTTCTTTCACGCAAAAATTTTCCTTTCGTTGTTGTTTCATTGAGTTGATACTCTTGTATCAATTATTGAATTGATTCATCGAATCAATAGAAGGGTGTATCTCTGCCCGAATTCTACAGTGCAGTAGCAATTCGGTATTAAAATTGTGAAGGCTGTTTTATCCTGGAGACTTCACGGTTGATAGTTTACTCTACACAATTTGAGTAATACCGTGAAACGTCTTAAAGAGAGCGTATTCACCCGCGACTCAGCCGATAATATTTTACAGCAGTAGCATTTTTTTCCAAATTTTTAAATCAAAAACAACAATTTTAAGACGTTTTCAAAACTATCATGGCTACTGAGGATATTATCGGTAACAGTTCTGTTGGTGCTACAGAGAAACCTTTTAAGTTTGAAGGCCTGTACTTCAAACGCTGGCAACAGAAGATGTATTTCTTCCTAACTCTGAAAAAGGTAGTGAATGTTCTCAATGAGGACATACCTGCTCTTCCTGATGCTTCTGCTTCTGGAACGAATGAATTGACTGTCACCAATGGTGGTGAGAAACCTGTGAATGACAAAGATTAGGATAAAATTGATTCTGCTGCAGCACAGGTTAAAGCTCAAAAGCTTCAGCTGCAAAAAGAGATACACCTCTGGAAAGAACATGATTATTTATGTAAGAACTATATTATTAATGGACTTGCTGATGACTTGTATGATTATTATCGATCATACAATACTGCTAAAGATGTGTGGGAGGCTCTGACCAAAAAGTATGACACTGAAGAAGCTGGTGCAAAGAAATATGTTGTGAGCAGGTACTTAAAGTATCAGATGGTTGATGAAAGGTCTGTTGAAGCATAGTCTCATGAAATTCAGAAGATTGCACATGAAATTATTACTGAAGGTATGCCTCTTGATGAACAGTTTCAAATTGCTGTTATTATTGACAAACTGCCCCCTTCTTGGAAAGATTTTAAAAACATTTTTCGTCACAAAACTAAAGAATTTTCAATTGAAAGCTTGATTACTCGCCTCCGTATTGAGGTAGAATCTCGCAGGCAAGATATGAAAGAAGAAGAGAAAATTCTGGTTGTCTCCAATAACAACAAAAAGAAATCCACTGCTGCTGCTGCGGTTCTGAAGCCTACAGGCAAAAATTTCAAGAATCAGAACCGTACTGCACCTGTTCGGATTAAGAATGGGAATCCTTCTAAGGCCCCTATTGCTAGACAGCAACCTCCTCCACCACCTCCTCCAAAGAATGATGCTGGTGAATTTCTGTGCTTTAATTGCTGGAAACCGGGTCATATGGCAAAAAAGTGCAGAAACAAATCAAGGCCAAGGCCTGCTAATCTGAATGCCGTAGAAGAGGCATATGCTGCTATGATCACCGAAATCAATATGATCGGTGTTACTGATGGTTGGTGGATAGACACTGGTGCAACTCGCCATGTCTGTTATGAACGTGCTATGTTCAAAACATACACTACTGCTGAGAACAAGAAGGTGCAGATGGGAAATGCTCACACTTCTGAAGTTGCTGGAATTGGAGATATAGAGCTGAAATTTACTTCCGGAAAGACTCTGATCCTGAAGGATGTTATGCATGTACCAGATATGAAAAAGAATCTTGTTTCTGGTTTTCTTCTCAATAAGGCTGGGTTTAGTCAAACTATAGGGGCTGATTTGTATACCATCACTAAGAATGGTATTTTTATTGGGAAAGGGTATGCCGCTGATGGCATGTTTAAGTTAAATGTTGATCTCAATTTGAATTTGAATAAAATTTCTACTTCTGTTTATTCCTTGTGTGATTTTAATATTTGGCATTCTAGACTTTGTCATGTTAATTCGCGATCAATATCTAATTTAAGTCACTTAGGCTTAATTCCAAAATTAAAATTTGATGATTTAGAAAAATGCGAATTTTGTAGTCAAGCAAAAATAACAAAAAGTTCACATAAGTCAGTAACTAGGGAATCTGAACCAATGGATTTAATACACTCTGATATATGTGAATTAGATGGAACCTTGACTAGAAATAACAAACGTTACTTTATCACATTTATTGATGATTGTTCTGATTACACCTTTGTATATCTAATGAAACATAAAAGTGAAGCATTTGATGTGTTTAAAGTGTTTGTAAATGAAATTGAAAATCAATTTAGTATGAAAATTAAGAGATTACGTAGTGATAGAGGAACTGAATATAATTCTAGTTTATTTAATGATTTTTATAAACAACATGGAATTATACATGAAATGACTGCACCATATTCCCCTGAAATGAATGGTAAAGCAGAAAGAAAAAATAGAACTCTCACAGAATTAGTTGTTGCTATAATGTTAAATTCAGGCGCTGCTTCACACTGGTGGGGGGAAATTATATTGACTGTTTGCTTTGTCCTGAATAGAGTCCCTAAGTCTAAGAAAATGATCTCACCATATGAGACATTAAAGAAAAGACAACCAAACCTGTCTTATTTGAGAACTTGGGGATGTCTAGCTTATGTCAGGAAACCTGACCCGAAGCGAGTAAAACTTGCTAGTAGAGCCTATGAATGCGTATTCATTGGGTATGCTGCAAACAGTAAAGCTTACAGGTTTTTTGACCTGAATGCTAAAGTAATCATAGAATCAGTTGACGCTGATTTTTTTGAAGATAAATTTCCTTTTAAATTAAGAAATAGTGGGGGCACCGAATCAACTCACATTCCTATGATAAGAAACTCTGAGAGCAACAACAATACTGAAATTGAACTTCGAAGAAGTAAAAGAGTGAGAGTATTACAAAATAATTTTAAAAAAATAACAATTGTTTTACAAGAGTAATTTTGTCAATTAAATATGTTATATATCTTATAATATTATTATGAGCAAGTATATATTAAAAACAAAATATAATAGTTATCATATTTGTTATCCTGTGTGCACCAAACATAGGATATGATAACTGGGTATAACTGTTATCCTGCTGTTATCCTATCCTATCCTTATCCTTTTTTATATCCTATCCTGTCACTATGCTATCCTGCGCACCAAACGGGCCCTAATAAGAAAAAGAAAAATTTATTTTTCTTTAAGTGTGTGAGCTTTAATTTTCGCACATGTTAATTGTGCATGAAACCAAGTCTTCAAAGCTGTGTCAGCGCTTATCCGTTACTCAGTCAAAGGAAGAATTCGTTCCCTACAATTCAGGTCACGTGTGACTTGTTTTTTGAAATTCAACTGATTCCTCAAATGTAGAAAATCAGTTCCCCACTATTCAAATTCGTTTAGAACTGCATTATAAATAGCAGTCTTTGCTTTCATTATTTTTTCATCAGTTCATACAGTCTCTGAACAATTATTTTCCTTCTTTCTCCTTGCTTTCTTTCACGCAAAAATTTTCCTTTCGTTGTTGTTTCATTGAGTTGATACTCTTGTATCAATTATTGAATTGATTCATCGAATCAATAGAAGGGTGTATCTCTGCCCGAATTCTACAGTGCAGTAGCAATTCGGTATTAAAATTGTGAAGGCTGTTTTATCCTGGAGACTTCACGGTTGATAGTTTACTCTGCACAATTTGAGTAATACCGTGAAACGTCTTAAAGAGAGCGTATTCACCCGCGACTCAGCCGATAATATTTTACAGCAGTAGCATTTTTTTCCAAATTTTTAAATCAAAAACAACAATTTTAAGACGTTTTCAAAACTATCATGGCTACTGAGGATATTATCGGTAACAGTTCTGTTGGTGCTACAGAGAAACCTTTTAAGTTTGAAGGCCTGCACTTCAAACGCTGGCAACAGAAGATGTATTTCTTCCTAACTCTGAAAAAGGTAGTGAATGTTCTCAATGAGGACATACCTGCTCTTCCTGATGCTTCTGCTTCTGGAACGAATGAATTGACTGTCACCAATGGTGGTGAGAAACCTGTGAATGACAAAGATTAGGATAAAATTGATTCTGCTGCAGCACAGGTTAAAGCTCAAAAGCTTCAGCTGCAAAAAGAGATACACCTCTGGAAAGAACATGATTATTTATGTAAGAACTATATTATTAATGGACTTGCTGATGACTTGTATGATTATTATCGATCATACAATACTGCTAAAGATGTGTGGGAGGCTCTGACCAAAAAGTATGACACTGAAGAAGCTGGTGCAAAGAAATATGTTGTGAGCAGGTACTTAAAGTATCAGATGGTTGATGAAAGGTCTGTTGAAGCATAGTCTCATGAAATTCAGAAGATTGCACATGAAATTATTACTGAAGGTATGCCTCTTGATGAACAGTTTCAAATTGCTGTTATTATTGACAAACTGCCCCCTTCTTGGAAAGATTTTAAAAACATTTTTCGTCACAAAACTAAAGAATTTTCAATTGAAAGCTTGATTACTCGCCTCCGTATTGAGGTAGAATCTCGCAGGCAAGATATGAAAGAAGAAGAGAAAATTCTGGTTGTCTCCAATAACAACAAAAAGAAATCCACTGCTGCTGCTGCGGTTCTGAAGCCTACAGGCAAAAATTTCAAGAATCAGAACCGTACTGCACCTGTTCGGATTAAGAATGGGAATCCTTCTAAGGCCCCTATTGCTAGACAGCAACCTCCTCCACCACCTCCTCCAAAGAATGATGCTGGTGAATTTCTGTGCTTTAATTGCTGGAAACCGGGTCATATGGCAAAAAAGTGCAGAAACAAATCAAGGCCAAGGCCTGCTAATCTGAATGCCGTAGAAGAGGCATATGCTGCTATGATCACCGAAATCAATATGATCGGTGTTACTGATGGTTGGTGGATAGACACTGGTGCAACTCGCCATGTCTGTTATGAACGTGCTATGTTCAAAACATACACTACTGCTGAGAACAAGAAGGTGCAGATGGGAAATGCTCACACTTCTGAAGTTGCTGGAATTGGAGATATAGAGCTGAAATTTACTTCCGGAAAGACTCTGATCCTGAAGGATGTTATGCATGTACCAGATATGAAAAAGAATCTTGTTTCTGGTTTTCTTCTCAATAAGGCCGGGTTTAGTCAAACTATAGGGGCTGATTTGTATACCATCACTAAGAATGGTATTTTTATTGGGAAAGGGTATGCCGCTGATGGCATGTTTAAGTTAAATGTTGATCTCAATTTGAATTTGAATAAAATTTCTACTTCTGTTTATTCCTTGTGTGATTTTAATATTTGGCATTCTAGACTTTGTCATGTTAATTCGCGATCAATATCTAATTTAAGTCACTTAGGCTTAATTCCAAAATTAAAATTTGATGATTTAGAAAAATGCGAATTTTGTAGTCAAGCAAAAATAACAAAAAGTTCACATAAGTCAGTAACTAGGGAATCTGAACCAATGGATTTAATACACTCTGATATATGTGAATTAGATGGAACCTTGACTAGAAATAACAAACGTTACTTTATCACATTTATTGATGATTGTTCTGATTACACCTTTGTATATCTAATGAAACATAAAAGTGAAGCATTTGATGTGTTTAAAGTGTTTGTAAATGAAATTGAAAATCAATTTAGTATGAAAATTAAGAGATTACGTAGTGATAGAGGAACTGAATATAATTCTAGTTTATTTAATGATTTTTATAAACAACATGGAATTATACATGAAATGACTGCACCATATTCCCCTGAAATGAATGGTAAAGCAGAAAGAAAAAATAGAACTCTCACAGAATTAGTTGTTGCTATAATGTTAAATTCAGGCGCTGCTTCACACTGGTGGGGGGAAATTATATTGACTGTTTGCTTTGTCCTGAATAGAGTCCCTAAGTCTAAGAAAATGATCTCACCATATGAAACATTAAAGAAAAGACAACCAAACCTGTCTTATTTGAGAACTTGGGGATGTCTAGCTTATGTCAGGAAACCTGACCCGAAGCGAGTAAAACTTGCTAGTAGAGCCTATGAATGCGTATTCATTGGGTATGCTGCAAACAGTAAAGCTTACAGGTTTTTTGACCTGAATGCTAAAGTAATCATAGAATCAGTTGACGCTGATTTTTTTGAAGATAAATTTCCTTTTAAATTAAGAAATAGTGGGGGCACCGAATCAAGTCACATTCCTATGATAAGAAACTCTGAGAGCAACAACAATACTGAAATTGAACTTCGAAGAAGTAAAAGAGTGAGAGTATTACAAAATAATTTTAAAAAAATAACAATTGTTTTACAAGAGTAATTTTGTCAATTAAATATGTTATATATTTTATAATATTATTATGAGCAAGTATATATTAAAAACAAAATATAATAGTTATCATATTTGTTATCCTGTGTGCACCAAACATAAGATATGATAACTGGGTATAACTGTTATCCTGCTGTTATCCTATCCTATCCTTATCCTTTTTTATATCCTATCCTGTCACTATGCTATCCTGCGCACCAAACGGGCCCTAATAAGAAAAAGAAAAATTTATTTTTCTTTAAGTGTGTGAGCTTTAATTTTCGCACATGTTAATTGTGCATGAAACCAAGTCTTCAAAGCTGTGTCAGCGCTTATCCGTTACTCAGTCAAAGGAAGAATTCGTTCCCTACAATTCAGGTCACGTGTGACTTGTTTTTTGAAATTCAACTGATTCCTCAAATGTAGAAAACCAGTTCCCCACTATTCAAATTCGTTTAGAACTGCATTATAAATAGCAGTCTTTGCTTTCATTATTTTTTCATCAGTTCATACAGTCTCTGAACAATTATTTTCCTTCTTTCTCCTTGCTTTCTTTCACGCAAAAATTTTCCTTTCGTTGTTGTTTCATTGAGTTGATACTCTTGTATCAATTATTGAATTGATTCATCGAATCAATAGAAGGGAGTATCTCTGCCCGAAATCTACAGTGCAGTAGCAATTCGGTATTAAAATTGTGAAGGCTGTTTTATCCTGGAGACTTCACGGTTGATAGTTTACTCTGCACAATTTGAGTAATACCGTGAAACGTCTTAAAGAGAGCGTATTCACCCGCGACTCAGCCGATAATATTTTACAGCAGTAGCATTTTTTTCCAAATTTTTAAATCAAAAACAACAATTTTAAGACGTTTTCAAAACTATCATGGCTACTGAGGATATTATCGGTAACAGTTCTGTTGGTGCTACAGAGAAACCTTTTAAGTTTGAAGGCCTGCACTTCAAACGCTGGCAACAGAAGATGTATTTCTTCCTAACTCTGAAAAAGGTAGTGAATGTTCTCAATGAGGACATACCTGTTCTTCCTGATGCTTCTGCTTCTGGAACGAATGAATTGACTATCACCAATGGTGGTGAGAAACCTGTGAATGACAAAGATAAGGATCAAATTGATTCTGCTGCAGCACAGGTTAAAGCTCAAAAGCTTCAGCTGCAAAAAGAGATACACCTCTGGAAAGAACATGGTTGGTGGATAGACACTGGTGCAACTCGCCATGTCTGTTATGAACATGCTATGTTCAAAACATACACTACTGCTGAGAACAAGAAGGTGCAGATGGGAAATGCTCACACTTCTGAAGTTGCTAGAATTGGAGATAGAGAGCTGAAATTTACTTCCGGAAAGACTCTGATCCTGAAGGATGTTATGCATGTACCAGATATGAAAAAGAATCTTGTTTCTGGTTTTCTTCTCAATAAGGCTGGGTTTAGTCAAACTATAGGGGCTGATTTGTATACCATCACTAAGAATGGTATTTTTATTGGGAAAGGGTATGCCACTAATGGCATGTTTAAGTTAAATGTTGATCTCAATTTGAATTTGAATAAAATTTCTACTTCTGTTTATTCCTTGTGTGATTTTAATATTTGGCATTCTAGACTTTGTCATGTTAATTCGCGATCAATATCTAATTTATGTCACTTAGGCTTAATTCCAAAATTAAAATTTGATGATTTAGAAAAATGCGAATTTTGTAGTCAAGCAAAAATAACAAAAAGTTCACATAAGTCAGTAACTAGGGAATCTGAACCAATGGATTTAATACACTCTGATATATGTGAATTAGATGGAACCTTGACTAGAAATAACAAACGTTACTTTATCACATTTATTGATGATTGTTCTGATTACACCTTTGTATATCTAATGAAACATAAAAGTGAAGCATTTGATGTGTTGATCAGTGCATTTTAATGCACATTCTTTTACTATTGTACTAGTGTATTCCTATGGTTTAATTTACTATTTTTACTATTTTAATGTGTTTTTATATTTAAGTTTATTTCTAACTTTATTTTATTTTCGCACTTAATTTATGAATAAATAGCACTTTGACACCCTTCCAGTCCGCAGGTCATAACTGGAGCTACGAATATCGGATTGAGGCGCCGGAAGATGCGTTGGAAAGCTGAGATCAAGAGCTACAACTTTCATGTTGAGGCCAAAACCCAGTTCGGAGCGCAAGTGTGTCAAATATTTACGTTTATGTTCCAGACTTTATGAAAATAATGTAATTTCGGGTCAAACTTATGTTTTTCGACCCGTAGCTTTTTAAGCCCAATTTTCTCTGAGTACTTAAGCAAAAACACAGCTAGGGTTTCAGGGGGATTCTGATTTCATGCAAAAAAAATAGAAAGAAAGGCTGCTACATTCTCATGGAGAACTAGCAACCCTAGGTTGATCCATTGGTATACGGGAACATCGTTCATGACTTCTTGAGGTTCAATTCTTAATAGTAATTCAGTTTATTTATTTATTGTCTTCTCTTATCAATTCATGCTCTTTATTTATTTATGAAACTCGAATATAGTGATGCTTAATCTCTATTTTGAGTTATATATTGTGAGACTTTTCGGATTGATTCATCGCTTGTATGACTAGTTCGAATAGGAATTGATATAGGTTTTTTCGCGCTTAGCAAAAAAGGGTTGGTCGAAATCTGTCATGATACAAACCGTGTTCTAAGTGACGCTTGTTCACTACTCATGGTTAGTTGAACACATTCTTTGCTTAATCGAATGAATTCGTATAAACTGTTTATCGCTTGTATAATCGGTCTTATAAACCAACCAAGGCATGAATATATAAACAATATTTTATGTGAACCGAGGATAGAATCATAACGAAGTTTTCCTAAAACCAATGGATTGATCGTCTTTTTATCAATTGAATTTCTAATACTCTTTCGATCTAAACAAACCCAAAACCCCATATTTAATTGTGTTATTCATTGTTCTTATTTTTACTAATTATTAAATTAGAGGTCCTTGTGAGACGACCAAGGTTAACTACCTTGTTACTACTTTTCTTAATTAAAATTTATTTTGATCGCGAAACGACAGCGATCAAATTGGCGCCGTTGCCGGGGATCTCTGATTAGGATTAGTAAAATTTAGAACTAACTAACATTACTAACACTTTTTGTTTTGTGAGTTTTTGTTGTGTTTCAGGTTCTAACGTTGAATTTTGCAGCGAAGCTGAAAAATAATTAATTTTCGGTTGATATCTCAGATTGATCCGAAATTTGGTCCATAAATCCGAAATAAATCAAGGAACAAAACTTTCGTATCTTTGATACGAAAATTGAGGCTGAAATTGCGAAATTTCTTCGTTTAGACCACTTTTTATTTTTTTTGAATTTTCCATACATTTAAAAAAATCCCAAAAAATTATATTTAGATTTGTTTGATTTTTAGAGATTTTAGGTGTTATTTTTAATTTGTTTTTAGATTTTTTTTGATTCGTTTTTTATTTTTCTCTTCATTTTATTTAGACAAAAAAAAAAACCAATAAAAAAATGGGAGATTCATCGGACCAGTTGGCTTATATCATAAATTGCTTGGATGCAAGAAAACAACAATCTTGCTATCAAAATTATATTCCAACTGTGATGTGTACTATTTGTTCTTCGAGTTTTCATATTAGTGATGATTGTCCTATATTTTTAGATACTTTTTGTGGTGAGACGCAATTTGTAGGTAATTTTCAAGGACAATACTATCAAGAACAAAATTCATATCCTGCTGAGCAGCTTATTTGGTCATATCCACAGTTTCAGCAAATTGATTCATCGGTGGTTGAGCCACAACCTAGTTTGGAAGAATTGATAAAGCAGATGGCTGAACATAATAAGCAAATGGATGAATGGATGCAATCCTCTCTTCAAAGTTTAGCAGTCCAAGTTGAGCAAATAGTCTCCAATGCCCATCTAATTCAAGAGAAGAAGATGTTGCATGATGATGTACAACCTGCTGCACTCTTAGAGGTAATGCAATGTGATACAAGTGTTGATGAAACTCCAGGTGAGCCCATTGAAACAATACTTGTTTCTGTTGATGAACACAAAATAAGCAACATAAATTCAAGTGAATGCATGGAAGAGATCACACCACAAAATTCCTTTGAATTTAGATGAATTACATACTTCGCTTGAAGTAGATAAATCTTTTGAAATTTTTTCTTGTGAATGTGGTGTTTGTAATGCTTGTCTTGAGATCAATGCAGCTATTTTAAGTGAAGATATTTTGATGCCGACAACCACTTGTGCAGAAATTCAAGCAAATACAATAACTCTTGTAGTTGACAGCAAAAACGTGGATTTTAGTCGGAAGAAACCATTGACTATAGAAAAAAAATTGTTGGTGGAACCTTTGATTAAGCCAAGAAACATGCAGTTGTCCTTCACCATTTGTGCATCTCTTCCACCCAATTTATCTGACTCACAAACTAACCGTGGATTGTCTGATTTCCATGCTTTTGTTATTGCAGGTGTACCATATGTGCTGGCTATTCCTCCCAAGCCACCAGATTTTTTACTAATATCTAAGTTCATCTGCTATTTGCTTTTTCCCGTTTCATGTATTCGAAGTGCAGAAAGGCCTCCTCCAAAACCACCAGACATGAAAGCTACACCTTAGCCCTCGGGTGTGTTCCTTCCTTTTCTTTATGCTTAATGTTATACATTGCGGACAATGTCTGTTTTAAGTGTGGGGGGGACATTTATTTATTTTACTTTCCTGTCAATTAAAAAAATATAATAATAATAAATAAATAAATTTAGCATGCATGCAATTGTTATGAGTAGTTACATGTTTTAGGACTAGAGTAATATAGCTGTAGGATTGGTGAAATTTTTGGAAATTCTCGTTTTCATACGTGATATGATGATCTTTGCACCTTAATGCACAATTGCTGAAAAACTTGCAAACTTAGTAGTGGCTTGATAAATCTTTAAAATACACAGTCATCAGCTAAGTTGTCTGAGTATAGAATACGATAAAGAGGTATGATTAGGACTAAGTTTGGGGTAAAACTGAATTACTTGATTGTAGGATCATGGCTAGATTAAATGATGGGATACTACACAATAAAAAAAAATTAAAAAAATAAAAATAAAAATAGAATAAGTTCCTGTGCCCGAAACTGGAGGAACAATAATGAATATGTTGAGTTCTTGTGCCTAAAACTGGAGGAACAAATGTTGTGTAGGGTGCTCTATTCGGAGTAACAGGTTGGACTCATTACAAGTGAGATCCCGTCAGGTGAAAAGGTAGAGTAGCACCTAAAGCATAACTAAAATGAACTTAAGTGGTATCCCTGCGTATAAAAATCAAAAAGCCTGTGAGAACAAGAAAAGAATAGCTTCCCCTCAAGCTGAAATCTAAACTCAAACTCTGAGTTGTAGGAAAGAAAAGGTAGCTTAGTATCCTGACTGTGTAGTTTATGAGAAGGATCATGTCATGACTCTGGTTGACAGTAATAGGCAGTTCACACACACATGCATGATTATCATTGATAGTTGACATACAAGAGTTATGCCAATCTTTGAAAAACAATCCAAGGCTTGTAGCTTGAATCTTAGAATGTGTTGGTACTTGTGACGTTGTAGCATGCTTGTTTGTGTTTTAAATTTTTAGTTTAAGTCTTTAATCCTAAGTTTTGCTCGGAGTGCAAAAGTTCAAGTGTGGGGGAATTTGATCAGTGCATTTTAATGCACATTCTTTTACTATTGTACTAGTGTATTCCTATGGTTTAATTTACTATTTTTACTATTTTAATGTGTTTTTATATTTAAGTTTATTTCTAACTTTATTTTATTTTCGCACTTAATTTATGAATAAATAGCACTTTGACACCCTTCCAGTCCGCAGGTCATAACTGGAGCTACGAATATCGGATTGAGGCGCCGGAAGATGCGTTGGAAAGCTGAGATCAAGAGATACAACTTTCATGTTGAGGCCAAAACCCAGTTCGGAGGGCAAGTGTGTCAAATAGTTACGTTTATGTTCCAGACTTTATGAAAATAATGTAATTTCGGGTCAAACTTATGTTTTTCGACCCGTAGCTTTTTAAGCCCAATTTTCTCTGAGTACTTAAGCAAAAACACAGCTAGGGTTTCAGGGGGATTCTGATTTCACGCAAAAAAAATAGAAAGAAAGGCTGCTACATTCTCATGGAGAACTAGCAACCCTAGGTTGATCCATTGGTATACGGGAACATCGTTCATGACTTCTTGAGGTTCAATTCTTAATAGTAATTCAGTTTATTTATTTATTGTCTTCTCTTATCAATTCATGCTCTTTATTTATTTATGAAACTCGAATATAGTGATGCTTAATCTCTATTTTGAGTTATATATTGTGAGACTTTTCGGATTGATTCATCGCTTGTATGACTAGTTCGAATAGGAATTGATATAGGTTTTTTCGCGCTTAGCAAAAAAGGGTTGGTCGAAATCTGTCATGATACAAACCGTGTTCTAAGTGACGCTTGTTCACTACTCATGGTTAGTTGAACACATTCTTTGCTTAATCGAATGAATTCGTATAAACTGTTTATCGCTTGTATAATCGGTCTTATAAACCAACCAAGGCATGAATATATAAACAATATTTTATGTGAACCGAGGATAGAATCATAACGAAGTTTTCCTAAAACCAATGGATTGATCGTCTTTTTATCAATTGAATTTCTAATACTCTTTCGATCTAAACAAACCCAAAACCCCATATTTAATTGTGTTATTCATTGTTCTTATTTTTACTAATTATTAAATTAGAGGTCCTTGTGAGACGACCAAGGTTAACTACCTTGTTACTACTTTTCTTAATTAAAATTTATTTTGATCGCGAAACGACAGCGATCATGTGTTTAAAGTGTTTGTAAATGAAATTGAAAATCAATTTAGTATGAAAATTAAGAGATTACGTAGTGATAGAGGAACTGAATATAATTCTAGTTTATTTAATGATTTTTATAAACAACATGGAATTATACATGAAATGACTGCACCATATTCCCCTGAAATGAATGGTAAAGCAGAAAGAAAAAATAGAACTCTCACAGAATTAGTTGTTGCTATAATGTTAAATTCAGGCGCTGCTTCACACTGGTGGGGGGAAATTATATTGACTGTTTGCTTTGTCCTGAATAGAGTCCCTAAGTCTAAGAAAATGATCTCACCATATGAGACATTAAAGAAAAGACAACCAAACCTGTCTTATTTGAGAACTTGGGGATGTCTAGCTTATGTCAGGAAAGCTGACCCGAACCGAGTAAAACTTGCTAGTAGAGCCTATGAATGCGTATTCATTGGGTATGCTGCAAACAGTAAAGCTTACAGGTTTTTTGACCTGAATGCTAAAGTAATCATAGAATCAGTTGACGCTGATTTTTTTGAAGATAAATTTCCTTTTAAATTAAGAAATAGTGGGGGCACCGAATCAAGTCACATTCCTGTGATAAGAAACTCTGAGAGCAACAACAATACTGAAATTGAACTTCGAAGAAGTAAAAGAGTGAGAGTATTACAAAATAATTTTAAAAAAATAACAATTGTTTTACAAGAGTAATTTTGTCAATTAAATATGTTATATATCTTATAATATTATTATGAGCAAGTATATATTAAAAACAAAATATAATAGTTATCATATTTGTTATCCTGTGTGCACCAAACATAGGATATGATAACTGGGTATAACTGTTATCCTATCCTATCCTTATCCTTTTTTATATCCTATCCTGTCACTATGCTATCCTGCGCACCAAACGGGCCCTAATAAGAAAAAGAAAAATTTATTTTTCTTTAAGTGTGTGAGCTTTAATTTTCGCACATGTTAATTATGCATGAAACCAAGTCTTCAAAGCTGTGTCAGCGCTTATCCGTTACTCAGTCAAAGGAAGAATTCGTTCCCTACAATTCAGGTCACGTGTGACTTGTTTTTTGAAATTCAACTGATTCCTCAAATGTAGAAAACCAGTTCCCCACTATTCAAATTCGTTTAGAACTGCATTATAAATAGCAGTCTTTGCTTTCATTATTTTTTCATCAGCTCATACAGTCTCTGAACAATTATTTTCCTTCTTTCTCCTTGCTTTCTTTCACGCAAAAATTTTCCTTTCGTTGTTGTTTCATTGAGTTGATACTCTTGTATCAATTATTGAATTGATTCATCGAATCAATAGAAGGGTGTATCTCTGCCCGAATTCTACAGTGCAGTAGCAATTCAGTATTAAAATTGTGAAGGCTGTTTTATCCTGGAGACTTCACGGTTGATAGTTTACTCTGCACAATTTGAGTAATACCGTGAAACGTCTTAAAGAGAGCGTATTCACCCGCGACTCAGCCGATAATATTTTACAGCAGTAGCATTTTTTCCAAATTTTTAAATCAAAAACAACAATTTTAAGACGTTTTCAAAACTATCATGGCTACTGAGGATATTATCGGTAACAGTTTTTTGGTGCTACAGAGAAACCTTTTAAGTTTGAAGGCCTGCACTTCAAACGCTGGCAACAGAAGATGTATTTCTTCCTAACTCTGAAAAAGGTAGTGAATGTTCTCAATGAGGACATACCTGTTCTTCCTGATGCTTCTGCTTCTGGAACGAATGAATTGACTGTCACCAATGGTGGTGAGAAACCTGTGAATGACAAAGATAAGGATCAAATTGATTCTGCTGCAGCACAGGTTAAAGCTCAAAAGCTTCAGCTGCAAAAAGAGATACACCTCTGGAAAGAACATGATTATTTATGTAAGAACTATATTATTAATGGACTTGCTGATGACTTGTATGATTATTATCGATCATACAATACTGCTAAAGATGTGTGGGAGGCTCTGACCAAAAAGTATGACACTGAAGAAGCTGGTGCAAAGAAATATGTTGTGAGCAGGTACTTAAAGTATCAGATGGTTGATGAAAGGTCTGTTGAAGCACAGTCTCATGAAATTCAGAAGATTGCACAAGAAATTATTACTGAAGGTATGCCTCTTGATGAACAGTTTCAAATTGCTGTTATTATTGACAAACTGCCCCCTTCTGGGAAAGATTTTAAAAACATTTTTCGTCACAAAACTAAAGAATTTTCAATTGAAAGCTTGATTACTCGCCTCCGTATTGAGGAAGAATCTCGCAGGCAAGATATGAAAGAAGAAGAGAAAATTCTGGTTGTCTCCAATAACAACAAAAAGAAATCCACTGCTGCTGCTGCGGTTCTGAAGCCTACGGGCAAAAATTTCAAGAATCAGAACCGTACTGCACCTGTTCGGATTAAGAATGGGAATCCTTCTAAGGCCCCTATTGCTAGACAGCAACCTCCTCCACCACCTCCTCCAAAGAATGATGCTGGTGAATTTATGTGCTTTAATTGCTGGAAACCGGGTCATATGGCAAAAAAGTGTAGAAACAAATCAAGGCCAAGGCCTGCTAATCTGAATGTCGTAGAAGAGGCATATGCTGCTATGATCACCGAAATCAATATGATCGGTGTTACTGATGGTTGGTGGATAGACACTGGTGCAACTCGCTATGTCTGTTATGAACGTGCTATGTTCAAAACATACACTACTGCTGAGAACAAGAAGGTGCAGATGGGAAATGCTCACACTTCTGAAGTTGCTGGAATTGGAGATATAGAGCTGAAATTTACTTCCGGAAAGACTCTGATCCTGAAGGATGTTATGCATGTACCAGATATGAAAAAGAATCTTGTTTCTGGTTTTCTTCTCAATAAGGCTGGGTTTAGTCAAACTATAGGGGCTGATTTGTATACCATCACTAAGAATGGTATTTTTAGTGGGAAAGGGTATGCCGCTGATGGCATGTTTAAGTTAAATGTTGATCTCAATTTGAATTTGAATAAAATTTCTACTTCTGTTTATTCCTTGTGTGATTTTAATATTTGGCATTCTAGACTTTGTCATGTTAATTCGCGATCAATATCTAATTTAAGTCACTTAGGCTTAATTCCAAAATTAAAATTTGATGATTTAGAAAAATGCGAATTTTGTAGTCAAGCAAAAATAACAAAAAGTTCACATAAGTCAGTAACTAGGGAATCTGAACCAATGGATTTAATACACTCTGATATATGTGAATTAGATGGAACCTTGACTAGAAATAACAAACGTTACTTTTGAATTGGAAGAAATAGTCACAAGAAAGGGGGGGTTTGAATTGTGACCCTTTTTAAAAATTAATCCTGCATTCTACAAAATTGATCTCAAGTGTATACTTGGATAAATGTTAGTGAATTATAGAACAGTTTGGTCTGAGAACGTTCTTTACTATAAAATAGATTGTTCTGAGAACGTTCTCTACTGCGTGAGGATTCAAATTAAATATAATGAAGTGCTTTGTGTGATGTGTGTTTACAGTAAATAAAAGAGGATAAGGAAGAGAAACAACACACAAACAATTATCCTGGTTCACCCCCTAATAGTATGGGCTACTCCAGTCCTCACGCTCCTGTGAGATGAAGGTGTGAAAACACAAGAAGGG
Source organism: Trifolium pratense (assembly GCF_020283565.1). Classification (NCBI taxonomy): domain Eukaryota; kingdom Viridiplantae; phylum Streptophyta; class Magnoliopsida; order Fabales; family Fabaceae; genus Trifolium; species Trifolium pratense. Next base: position 59,078,658 of record NC_060062.1, on the reverse strand, counting down.
GGGGGGGGGGGGGGGGGGTTGAATTGTGTTTTAGCTAAGTTAAAACTTTTTCAAAGTTCTTAACTTAACTACGTTAGCAGCGGATAAATAACACAAATAATAACAAGATAAAGAGAGAGAGAAAGCACACAAGCAATTTATACTGGTTCCTCTCACAAAACGAGAGTAGTCCAGTCCCCTTGCACTTCCAAGGGAGTTCACTATAATAACACAAGATTACAAATGCTCAAGCACACAAGCAAGAGACTTCACAACAATGCTCAAGCACACAAGCTTAAGACTTCTCACTTAAGCACACAAGCTTAAGTTTTCTCAAGTACAAGAGATAGTAAATAGTTGAAAGAATACAACTGCTCTTAAGAGAACCTTAAAGAGCAAATACAATGAGTACAAAGTATTTGGACTAAGAGTGCAGCAACACTAGTTCAGAGGTTCAGAGCTTGTATTCACAGTTCAGAGTTTGAGCGCAGTATGATCCTTGATGTCAAGATTGTATATTATACAACTGATCCTTCTAGTATATATACAGCTAGAAAAGAGTCGTTGCAGAAATGACCGTTGAAGTAGATAGCCTTTTGTCTTCAAGCAACTTGTCTTGATGCAGTTTGGTTGTTTCTAAAACTGAGTAAGAGTTTCAGATACTTTGACCATGTGCAGAGAAGACTTTCCTTATTCAGCTAACAAGTCTGATGACCCACGTTCTCAAGAGTGGACAGACAAAATGAGAGTAGCTGTTCTGATCAAGCTTGAAAGGTCCTTTTCTTCATTGGTAGAAGAGTTGACTTGCAAAAGAGAATCTTCACAGACTTCAAGAAAATCTTCAGATGTTGATGAAGCTTTGGACACTTAAGAAGTTCTGACGACTTCATCATCTGAAGGTTGTAACTTCTGAAGTTCAACATCTTCTGAGCGCTTGTAAACTTCTGAATGCATATCTTCTGAGCTTCATTCAGAACTTATCTGACACTAATATCTGCACACTTAAATTAAATTTTTAGTCCTTCCAATTGTTTATTAATACTTTGTTATCATCAAAACCTTAATAGATTTAGGGGCAAACATTTTTAAATCAATTTTGTTCCAACAATCTCCCCCTTTTTGATGATGACAAACATAAGTATTAATTGACAATTGTTGTTAAATTAACTTATCATGTTTCTCTTAGGTTTATGAGGTTTGCAAGCTCCCCCTAAGATTGATACTCCATAAAGTCTAAGCTTTAAGTTTTATCCATGAAAATTTAATTTAGTATAAGACTTAAGTATTTAAAGTAAAACAAATTTCATATCTTACTTCAGAGCGAGAGGTTTGCAAGCTCTCCCCCTGAGTCTCATAAGGCTAAGTTAAAATTGCACTTTTAAATTATCCTTACTTATGAAATTTAATTTTAGTTTTAAATTACTTAATCTCCGCATTGAAATACGTAAACCAATTAAAAGATAACTTTTAATAACTTAACAAACAAAAGTGGTTTCAGCTTTTTGAAAACTTATTAACTTTCAATTAATGCGTAACTACTCCCCCTTTTGTCATTATCAAAAAGTAAAAAAAATTTAGATAACCAAGACAGTCAAGGAAGGAAATTGGTTGTTACAAAGGTGAATTTATTTCAAAAGCGAAAACCAACGCGCCAAAAACGTCTATAAAAAGGTGAACTATGTTAACAAACATTCTTCACACAAAAGATAAACAATTATATCAAGAAGAATGAAAAGATTTAGTGCACGTATTGCAGAGGTTCGTAGAAAGAAAGAAGAAGAAGAACGCGAAAAAGATGAAAAAGATAAAGAAGACAACAAGAAACCACAAGATGCTGAAATTATAATCATTTCATCAGACTCTGAAGCTGAAGAAACTGAAGATGATGCTGACTATGTTGAGTTCTTGGCTGGCTATGTTCCAGAAATTTCATCAGAGGATGCTGAGGAGAAATCTGAGATTTCTTCTGAGTATTATCCATCTGACTAGGATTAGGTCGTCTTTTTCTTTTTACCAATGTACTCATCGTTGTCAGATCAGCAATAAAAATTTTCTTTGAAATTCACCTTGTGTTCTTATGTTCTTGTTTATCGTAAAAAAAAAATAAAAGTAAACAACACACAAAAATATCAAACCAATAAATAAGTTAAAATTCAAAATAAGATTGTTCAGACGATAAATAACATTAAAAACATAAAGTGCATAGAAGCCTAGGGTTTTTGAAGAAAAGCTAAGAGGATGTCAAATTTGTCGTTCAGGGAGTCCACTTTGGAGTCAAGCTTATCCACCTTGGACTCTAAGTTCTGATGATTTGATCTGTGCCTCTCAAGATCTTCTTGTTGTTGCCTCAATGCATCCTGAAGAATTCTTAGCTTATCTGAAACCATAGGAGCTTTTCCTTTATCAGAGGAGGGTTCACCATCCTCTTGATAATCAATCATAAGAACATCAGCATCCGGAGCATCCTCTTGGTTCAGCTCATCAGCTAATTGAGCAATCCTTACAGCAGCTTCAGCCATACGCTCATTCTCAATCCTTTGATCTTCAAGACTCTTGAAAAGTTTAGAATCAACCCAGCACTCCTTAAAAGCAGACAGACGCCTCACAGCAGCAGATACAGCAGCAAACTTGGCACGCTCATTCTCTTCATGACTATACATAGTCAGCCTTTTCAAACCAGCCCTTGCTAAGCCTTCCTTCATCAGATGAACTACCTCCATATCCCTTTTTCCAATAACAGACTTGATATCATCACCCACTGCATCCAGAGCATTACAAATCTTTGCCTTGAGTAGTGATACCTCCATATCCACATCAGAGGGACAAACCAAGAACCTGTCCTTAATATGTGATAACCTAAGTAAATCATCATAAAGCTGATTGGAGAGGTTACCAAATAGGTCAGAGGATGAGGGTGAGATATTGGGAATGGGAGAGTGTTTTGATGATTCATTAGCAGGGTTGTCAATGATAACAACATCTGCTTCTGAGGGGTTAGGAGCACAAGTGTGAATACGTTCAGGAGAAACATGTTCAACACTTGGGTTAGGATTGGGTTCAGGGGTTGATTCAGGATATGTGTGATCAGAGGTTGATTCAGGAGATATGTGTTCAGATGTTGGATCAGGAGATGTGTGTTTAGAGGTTGGTTCAGGAGATTTTTGTGGAGAGGGTTGTTTTGTGGGAGAGGCTTGTTCAGAGGTAGGAATATCTGGTTGGGGTTCAGATGATGGAATATCAGGTGATTTGTGTGGTTGAGGTTGAGGTGATTTTGGTTTAGGAGGTGATGAAGATTTGTTGGTTTCATGAGTAAAAGGTTGATTATTTAGAGGGTCAGGGCTAAGATGTTTTTCAAGTTCAGATAGGGGGTTATCAGAAGTTGAAATGTTGGTAGGTTTGGGAAGAATGGTTCTAAGAGGTTTGGTAAACCCTATTCCAATCTCAGCTTCATTAAAAATGTACTTAGGAGACTTACCTTTAGGATCAGGAACTTGTCTCTTACGTAGCTTGGCACCAATAGTCTCTTCATCAGATTCAGTCTCATCATCAGACTCAGTCTCATCAGATGAGCTATCCTCCTCAATAATAATTGGCTCTTTAGACGGAGCTTCAGCAGTCTTACTAGTAGCAGCTTCATGTTTCTTCTTGGTTCTTTGCTCATCAAAAGTTTGCTCAACCTTAACTTTCTCCTGAGCAAGAAGATCTGGCTTAACTTGTTCATCCTGAGAATCAGCTTTCCTCTTAGGTTTCCTCTTAGGCTTATACATGTTTACTGGAGCCTTTGGAACCATACTCCTATCAACAGTATAACCTTCATCCTTAAGAACTTTCAGATAATCTTGAATGATGTGCTCAGCATCCATTTCAGAGATTACTGGATATCCATCCACATACAGGCGATCTTCCAGACTAACTCTAAACTCTGGTTTAGGTTGAACCAGCTTGGTGTTGATTAAGTGCATCTTTGTTAAGAAGCTTGCATTCAGAACTTCTGGCGAGAGCTTCTGAGCCATAAGTTCTGGATAGAACTTCTTCAGATTCTGAACAATGTGACCCTGGAAGAGAAGATCTGAAAGCAATCTAGGATAAACAATGGTTGTTTTCCTCTGAGACTTGCTTAGGAATATGGCTTCACAGATCCTCTCAAAGAAGTATTTACCCAAGTTGACTTTCCTTTCAGTCAGAAGGAAGTATATCAGATGACGATGAGGCCATGAGATAGTATCAGTCCCACCAACTCTTGGACTGATAGTTGATAAAATAATCTTGAAGAGAACCCTACATTCTTCTGTCAGACCTTTAACCTTTCCCTTTAGCTTCATGTCAATGCACATCCTGTGCATAAGTTCGTCTCTGAATCTTGTATCCTTCTCAAAATCATCAAGTACTAACCCAGAGTTTTTCAAGCCCAGCAAGGCATTAAAATGAATTGGAGAGAAAGTGAGATTGATACCACAGATGTTAGACCTAATCTGTGTACCAGTGAACTCCAATAGACCCATCTCTTTCCTAGTTTTTCCTTTCAGACTAGGATTTCTTTCCATTGCTGCAAGTTCTTCTTGCTTAGCTTCAAACTTAGAGAAAACTCTTGCTTTCATCCAGAATTTCTTCAAGAGATCTGGATAGATAGGACCATTTAACATGTCAAAATACTTATCCCATCCTTGAGCAGAGAAGTACGGCTTCACATCAAACCCATTATCCTTCAAACTATCAAAATCGACCATCTTCTCAGGCAGTAGCGTCAGTTGAGATTCTGGGAATTCCATCTCGTTCCCAACAATCTGAAGATGTTTGAACATAAACGAAGGGATCTTTGTTGAAGAAGAAGAAGAACCAGCCATGATGGAGTTTAGGTAAGGGTAGGAACTAATGAGAGAGAAAGAAGATTTTTGTTGGAGGTTTAGAGAGAAAAGAAAGTGTAGGTTGTGAGAGTGAAAAGTGTGCAAGTGTATTGTGTAAGTTTATTTAAAAGCGTACAGTTAACACAAAAATGGCAAATTTGGGAAGTTACGCTTATTGACAAATATTTGAATACCAAAAGTCATCATTAACCACCCACTACCTGACACACGTAGACCACGTGCAGAAGATTACTCGGTAACTGCTATTTTAATGGACAACTGTTCAGCAGCGAATGCTAAACGTTTTCCACTTAAATAGTTCAGAGCCTCTGAATTTTTAAAATAATCTATCAGAGTTAAGTATTTCAGAGCTTGTGTTTCAGATGTTCTGAATCATAAGTTCTGACATACATAACCTCTTACACTTTAAATGCCAAAAAAATTTTCATTCAGAAATTGAAAACATGTTCAGATGTTTCTTTATAAAATCAAATCTTTCAACAGGTAAGGCTTTAGTAAATATGTCAGCCCATTGATTTTCAGTATCAACAAACTTAATATCTATAATGCCTCTCTGAACATAATCTCTGATAAAATGGTGTTTTATTTCAATATGTTTGGCTCTAGAGTGTAGGATAGGATTTTTAGATAAATGAATGGCTGCAGTGTTATCACAATATAAAGGAATATTGTGACTGCTTACCTGATAATCTTCTAACTGATATTTTAACCAGAGTAGTTGTGTGCAACACTTAGCTGCTGAAATGTATTCTGCTTCTGCTGTAGACAAAGCTATAGTAGTTTGTCTTTTACTAGCCCAGGAGATAAGGTTTTCACCAACAAATTGACAATTGCCACTTGTGGATTTTCTTTCAATTTTATCTCCAGCATAGTCAGCATCACAGAATCCATTTAGCACATAATCATTGGATTTCTTATAGAGAAGTCCAAGATTAGCTGTTCCTTTCAGATACCTAAAGATTCTCTTTACAGCAGTAAGATGAGATTCTCTAGGATCTGACTGGAATCTTGCACATAAGCAAACACTGAATAAAATATCTGGCCTAGAGGCTGTCAGATAGAGTAAGGAACCAATCATACCTCTGTAGACCTTTTGGTCTACTTTTCCTTCATCTTCTGACTTGCTCATGTTGGTAGTTGAATGCATAGGAGTGTTCATTATCTTGCAATCATCTAGGTTGAATTTCTTCAGAAGTTCTTTGGTATATTTTGATTGATGAACATAAGTTCCTTCCTTCTTCTGATTGATTTGAATTCCAAGAAAGAACTTCAATTCTCCCATCATGCTCATTTCAAATTCATCCTGCATTATCTTAGAAAAATTCTTGCACAAGGAAGCATTAGTTGAACCAAAAATAATATCATCAACATAAATTTGAATGATCAAAATATCTTCTTTGGTTGTTTTTCTAAAGAGTGTGCAGTCAACCTTCCCTTTCTCAAAACCCTTTTCAAGAAGGAAATTACTGAGTCTATCATACCAAGCTCTTGGAGCTTGTTTCAGACCATACAGTGATTTCTTCAATCTGAAAACATGTTCTGGGTTTGAGACATCTTCAAAACCAGGAGGTTGCTTAACATACACTTCTTCAGAAATAAAACCATTTAAGAAGGCACTTTTAACATCCATCTAATACAAAGTTATTCCATGATTAACAGCATAAGATAAAAGTAACCTGATAGCCTCAAGTCTAGCAACTGGTGCAAAGGTTTCAGTATAGTCAATCCCCTCTTGCTGACTATAACCTTGTGCAACCAATCTAGCCTTGTTTCTTACCACTTCACCTTGTTCATTCAGCTTGTTTCTGAACACCCATTTTGTTCCAATAATGTTCTTGTGTGAAGGTTTAGGCACTAGAGTCCATACATCATTCCTTTGAAATTGATTCAGCTCTTCTTGCATTGCTACAATCCAAGCATCATCTTTCAGAGCTTCATCAATCTTTGAAGGTTCCATCATTGAGATAAGACCAACTAAAGATTCCTCATTTCTCAGTTGAGATCTTGTCTTTCTTGGACTATCCTTGTTGCCTAAGATCAGTTCCTCTGGATGTGATGATTTGTATTTGAAGGTGTTTCTTGGGGGTTCACCATCTTCAGACTCATCAATAGCAGGTTCAGCAGCTGCTTCAGTCCTTTGATGTTCAGAGTCTGTAGGAACTGTCATGTTCAGAGGTTCTTCAGAGAATGGATGTTCTGAGTAGTTTGGAATATCTGAATACTGATCCTCTGATACCTGAAATCTAGACAAACCTTCCACAAGCTCTGACACTTGGTCAGGCTCTTTGTCATCAAACTTGACATGCATAGTTTCTTCCACAGTGTGTGTTTCAGAAATATACAGTCTGTATGCTTTTGAGCGTTCAGAGTATCCTATAAAGATACCCTTATAACCTCTAGCATCAAATTTCTTTAGATGGACTTTGTTATTTAAGATGTAACAGGTACATCCAAACTGATGAAAATAAGAAATGTCAGGTTTTCTTCCTTTGAACAATTCATAAGCAGTTTTGTTCAACTTAGATCTGATATAGATTCTATTTTGAACATAACATGCTGTGTTTACAGCTTCTGTCCATAAAAACTTTGCTACATTAGTTTCATGCATCATGGTTCTGGCCATTTCTTGCAGAGTTCTATTCTTCCTTTCTACAACCCCATTTTGTTGAGGAGTTCTAGGAGAAGAGAATTCATGCAGAATGCCATATTTTTCACAGAAATTTTCAAAAGGTTCATTTTCAAATTCTCCACCATGATCACTTCTAACTTTTAAAATAGTGTAGCCTTTTTCATTTTGAATTTGTTTACAGAAGATGCTAAACTCATCATAAGCTTCATCTTTTGTTCTTAGGAATTTTACCCAAGTCCATCTACTGTAATCATCAACAATTACTAATCCATACTTCTTTCCATTGATTGAGGCAGTGTTAACTGGCCCAAACAGGTCAATGTGAAGAAGTTCCAATGGTCTTGAGGTAGAGACAATGTTCTTAGGTTTAAAAGATGATTTTGTAATTTTTCCTTTTTGACAAGAACCACAAAGTGTGTTTGAGTGATATTTGATTTTTGGTAAACCTCTGACAAGGTCAAGCTTGCTAAGCTTAGAGATTAACCTCCAGTTAGCATGGCCTAACCTCTTATGCCAGATCCATTTTTCTTCACTCAGGGTCAAAAGACACATCACTTTTTGTTCATTCAAATCAGAAAGATTAATTTTATAAACATTGTTCTTTCTCAAACCCTTGAATATAATGGAATTGTCAGATTGTTTAGACACAGTACATGGTTCCTTATTAAAGACAACTACATAACCATTGTCGCAAAATTGACTTATGCTCAATAAGTTATGTTTGAGTCCATCTACTAACCAAACATCATTAATAGATAGGGAAGAATTACCTACTGTACCTGTACCTATTATCTTTCCTTTTTGATTACCTCCAAAGCCAACAGATCCTCCTTCTTTCATAGTCAGCTTAGAAAATAGTTGTTTGTCACCAGTAATATGCCTTGAACATCCACTATCCAGATACCATGAGTGATTCATGATACTTCTTTGAGTGGTAGGCTGTATGAGAAACAACTTTAATCATTGCGGTAGAATTCTTCATCACAGTTAATGATAAAGTCAACCCAGTATTCTTCCTCTTCATTTCTCAAGTTCTGATTGGTAACTTAAGAACTTGTCAGCCATTTGTCTAGGACATAAGCCCTTCTTCCTTTGCACAGGACTTGTTTCCATGCTCTAGGTAGGACATATCCTTTCCTAGTTGGTAAATCTGAATGGTACATTATTTCAGCTTTTGGTACCCATCTTCTGGGTCCACGCTTGTTAGTCCACAAATGCTTACTATGTTGTTTAGTGTTAGAGAAAGATCTTGGTTTGGAATAATAACCTTTTTGAAACTTTTTCTTTGTTTGAGATCTGTTATTATTCCAGGATTTGGATTGTTTATGATTCCAGGGTTTGTATTTATCACCAATTCTATGTTCTGATTGATTATATCTACTGACTCTAGAATCATAAATAATCTGAGTCCTGTACTGCATCTGAGGTTTGGAGTTAGAATTTTTTCTTTTAAAAACTTCTGAGCTTTTAGATTGACTAGCTTCAGGTACTGAAGTTCCTTTGGTTCCAGAATTTGAAGTCTCAGATTTTGAAGTTTTCAGAACTTCTGAACTAATGTTCTCAGGTTCTGAACAACTTCTATCTTCTGAACTTTTCTTTCCAGATCCTGAGGAACTTGGTTCCTCTGAGCTGTCAGCTTCTAAATCACTCAGATCATCATCCTCATTTTCAACAGTACCAGGATTCTTTCCCTCTTCACTTGGTGGAACAACATAATAAACCCAAGATTTTCCAACCTTTTTGGCAAAGGTCTTCAGCTTTGAATATGTTCTACCATATTCATAGCCAAGTCCTTCTCCTCTATGTCTTAGAACATTATAAATTCTATTAGCAGCTTTGCTCTTCCCAAGGTTGAGATGCACAAACTGTTGAAGAGCTATTTCCTGCTCATCAATAGGTTTGTGACAAACAGCACAACCCTTTTCAAAGTCATTCACTCTATTCAGAGTTTCTTGATATAGACCTTGAAAATGTTCTGTCCGTTCAGTCAGAGTGTTAAGCTTTTCTTGTAAAACTTTTTGTTTACTTAGCACTCTGAGATGTTTCTCAATGACCTTGTTAAGTGCAGTTATAAGTTGAGATTTAGAACAGTCAGAAAATACCTCATCTGTTACTTCTGAATCTGATTCTGATTCATCCTCTGAGTCTGCATCTGAGTCAGTTGAAGCCATTAGGGCTAGATTTGCCTCTTCCTCTTCCTCAACTTCTTCCTCAGATGATAGCTCTTCAAAAGTATCCATCAGACTCTTTTTCAATTTCCTCTTAAATTGTTGCTTCTTTGAGCTGTATCTTTTGCTTTTGTCTTTGGCAGACATTTCTGGACAGTCAGCAATAAAGTGTCCTGGCTTCTTACAGTTAAAGCAGTTCTTCTGATCATCCTTTTTGCTGACAAAATTTCTGGAGCTGTTTCCTCTGAAGTTTCTTTTGTTAAATCTGTTCCATTGCTGAAACTTGGTAAATAAAGCAAATTCATCTTCACCCATTTCCTCCTCTTGACCATCTGCAGAAGATTCCTCTTCAATGTCAAGAAGCTGAGTCTTAAGAGCTTTAGAAGGAGTCCTAGTTGACTGTAAAGCCACAGACTTGGACTTCTTCTTAGCTTCTGAATCAGCATTCAGAACCATCTCATGGCTTCTGAGATTGCTTATCAGAGCCTCAAGACTCAGAGTCTTGAGATTTTGAGCTTCTTCTATTGTAGTGACCTTAGGTCTCCAAGCAATAGGAAGACTTCTCAGAATCTTCTGAACATGGTCATAGGTGGAATAACTCCTCTTAAGAGCTTTAAGACCAGATACAAGGATTTGAAACCTTGTAAACATAGTCTCAATGCTTTCATCTTGTTGCATAGTGAATAGTTCATATTGCCTTATCAAGAGACTAGCCTTAGCCTCTTGAACCTTTTCATTTCCATCATAGGTAGCACACATAGAATCAAAGATAGATTTAGCAGTAGACTTGTTTTCTATTCTGACATAATCTTCATGTCTAATAGCACCAACAACAATGTCCTTTACTCTATGATGCTTAGTGTAGATTTTTAAGTTAGCTGGTGTGAGTAACTTTCTATGCTCAATGGACAATCTTCCATGTTCATTTAAGTTTTCAAAAGTTACTCCCAGCTCAACCAAATCCCAGCTCAACCAAATCCCACAACTCATGATCAATAGCAGTAATATTGCTATACAGTCTTTCCTTCCACCACTCAAATAATGATGCATCACCATTGAATATAGGGGCTTTTCTATTGCCACTATGTTCATGTGATTCATTACTCAAGTAGTCAAAACCAAAAGCATTTCTAGGACCACCACCAGCACCACTGGCATCACCAGCTTCACCGGTTGTTCTAGTGCTACTATCGTCTCCTCCAGACATAGTGTTCTCACAAGATCTTTACTGTCTCACTGTTAGTTGAAAGTAACAGACCAGAGCTCTAGATACCAATTGAAGGTGTGAAAACACAAGAAGGGGGGGGGGGTTGAATTGTGTTTTAGCTAAGTTAAAACTTTTTCAAAGTTCTTAACTTAACTACGTTAGCAGCGGATAAATAACACAAATAATAACAAGATAAAGAGAGAGAGAAAGCACACAAGCAATTTATACTGGTTCCTCTCACAAAACGAGAGTAGTCCAGTCCCCTTGCACTTCCAAGGGAGTTCACTATAATCACACAAGATTACAAATGCTCAAGCACACAAGCAAGAGACTTCACAACAATGCTCAAGCACACAAGCTTAAGACTTCTCACTTAAGCACACAAGCTTAAGTTTTCTCAAGTACAAGAGATAGTAAATAGTTGAAAGAATACAACTGCTCTTAAGAGAACCTTAAAGAGCAAATACAATGAGTACAAAGTATTTGGACTAAGAGTGCAGCAACACTAGTTCAGAGGTTCAGAGCTTGTATTCACAGTTCAGAGTTTGAGCGCAGTATGATCCTTGATGTCAAGATTGTATATTATACAACTGATCCTTCTAGTATATATACAGCTAGAAAAGAGTCGTTGCAGAAATGACCGTTGAAGTAGATAGCCTTTTGTCTTCAAGCAACTTGTCTTGATGCAGTTTGGTTGTTTCTAAAACTGAGTAAGAGTTTCAGATACTTTGACCATGTGCAGAGAAGACTTTCCTTATTCAGCTAACAAGTCTGATGACCCACGTTCTCAAGAGTGGACAGACAAAATGAGAGTAGCTGTTCTGATCAAGCTTGAAAGGTCCTTTTCTTCATTGGTAGAAGAGTTGACTTGCAAAAGAGAATCTTCACAGACTTCAAGAAAATCTTCAGATGTTGATGAAGCTTTGGACACTTAAGAAGTTCTGATGACTTCATCATCTGAAGGTTGTAACTTCTGAAGTTCAACATCTTCTGAGCGCTTGTAAACTTCTGAATGCATATCTTCTGAGCTTCACTCAGAACTTATCTGACACTAATATCTGCACACTTAAATTAAATTTTTAGTCCTTCCAATTGTTTATTAATACTTTGTGAAAGAAAGTTTTTCATAATCTCCACATGATCACTACTTATAGAAAATGATTTTTGAGCTTCTAACAAATGAACCCTTTTTCAAAGAACTTTAAAAGGGTAAAAAGACACCACTCTTATGCTTTAAAAATAATGTCCAAGAGGATCATTGAATAAATCATCAAGAATAAAGAAGTCATAAGACTATTAGTTTTGACAAGAACAAATAAACCAATATGAAGTGGTTCAAGAGTTTTTTATTGGTTGAAATTGTATTTTTGAAAATAAGACAACTCTTGATACAATAAATATAAGTTTACAAATTATATCATTTTCACAACCAATTTTGAAAAATATCTTAACAGACCAAATTTGGATAAATTTGCAATAGTTGTCATATTTGATAAAACTCTTTTATGCCAAAAACATTTAAAATATTATATGGTCTAAAATTCATCTATGTATTAACATAAAGATTTTAAATGAAAAATCATGATCATGAGGATGAGTATGAAATAACTTCAGTTCCAATGTTACCAAATTAGAGAAGTTATGTGTTAAACCTTTAACATATCAATCATCCTTAATTTATGCAAAATCATTTTACTAATGATACAAATACCTTTGGTTTGATTTTTGTTAATGATTCCAAAGGTTGCAGATCACATTCATCCCTTTTTAAATATGAGGAAATATTGTCTTTCTCAAGTCATATTCCTTGAGTATCAATTTTCCAAGTCTTGAGGCTTTTTCTTGACTGCTTAAAGATGTTCCTGCAACACAAGTTAGTAATGATTTTGGTACCCATAGTGATCTGGGTCCTTGAAGGTTAGTGTCATTCCTCTTATAAGATTTCTTCTTATGATGATAAGTTGATCTCTTATAGGAAGTTTTGGAATAAGAATGCATTTTGAGAACCTTCTGAGAATGTTCTTGTTTCTGATGAGAATGTTCTTTTCTTTTGAATTTTTTCTTAAAACAAAAGGATTCAATATGTCCATATTTGTAACAATATGAGCATTTGTATCTCTGTAATTTTTTATCTTTATGAGGAACAAAAAAAAATTCTCATAAGACTTTTGTTTTTGAAAATTTCCACAACCTAAATAAGTTTTGTCAAAAATTACTACTTGTGATTCCTTTATGTTTTGAAAAGTTTCTCTAGATTTTGTAGAACTTGTAATGTCGTTTTTCAATTCTAAAACATTTCCTTTCAAAACATCATTCTCTTCATGATTCATATAGCATTCTGAAATATGATTATTGATTTCTTCCTCGTTGAGAATCTTTGTTTGTTCAAACATTTCCAAATGAGAGTATTGCAATTCTTGAATCATTTTAAAATATTTATCATTTAAGATTTGCAATTTCTCATTTTCTTTCTCAATCTCAAATAGTCGATTTTCCATAATTGTATACTTTTGAGATATAATGTTTGAGCTTTTAAGAAGATTATCAAATCCAACTTCCATTACTTTACATGCAGGACAAGATTCAAAAGTTGTTACCTCTTTATCTACCATTGAACATGAGTTGGCTTTTTCTTCTATTTTTGAGCCATCAAAGTCATCTGTAGTTGCCATCGTAGATTTCATCTTTGAAGCAAGCTTTCTTTGCACTTTCTTGTTCTTAGGACATTTAGTGTTGGAATGTCCCTTCTTTTTGCATTTATGGCTCGAACTTTGATTTGCAGGTTTCGACATCACTTCCTTCCTGAATCTTTTCCTCTTACACTGTTAAGTGCTCAAACCTTAGAACCAGGCTCTGATACCAATTGAAGTGGAAGAAATAGTCACAAGAAAGGCGGGTTTGAATTGTGACCCTTTTTAAAAATTAATCCTGCATTCTACAAAATTGATCACAAGTGTATACTTGGATAAATGTTAGTGAATTATAGAACAGTTTGGTCTGAGAACGTTCTTTACTATAAAATAGATTGTTCTGAGAACGTTCTCTACTGCGTGAGGATTCAAATTAAATATAATGAAGTGCTTTGTGTGATGTGTGTTTACAGTAAATAAAAGAGGATAAGGAAGCGAAACAACACACAAACAATTATCCTGGTTCACCCCCTAATAGTATGGGCTACTCCAGTCCTCACGCTCCTGTGAGATTATCCACTATGAGATACTACCGATCTCAAATTACACTTCTTCCTTGATCTAGTCCAAGATCATAATCTTCCAAGCTTCACTCGCTTGATCTACCTAAGTCCTCCAGACTTTATAAGGTGTCACTCAATCAATAGTTACGTATTGACTTGAGCCAATCTTTTACAAATGATGATGGTTTGGGTCTTCAAGCTTTTACAAAAACTCAAACAATTGAGAAGCTTGTTACAATGGAAAAACTCTCAATTCACTCAAATGATATACTGATTCTAGTATTAAGATTATAGTGTTTGGAGTGAGAGAGATTTAAATAAAGAGACAAAGATGTAACCACTTAAAAATGGGTTATGTTGAAAAATGGTCTCTTGAGTTATTTGCTTTTAGAAACTCAAAGGTTAGTTTGAGAAGCAAATAAAAACACTCTAAACTCAGAAGTATGATGAGAATGTGGATCTTGAGTGTGAGTGATAAAAGAAGAGTTTCATGACTTGTAGACAAAAACAAGTGATTGATGATTTGTAGCTTCAACTCTTGCTCTTCAATGTTGCCAAAGCCTTCCTTTTATAGTTGAACCTTGAGTCTTCAGTTCCTTGGTCCCAAAGGAAGTTTTCCAATGGCTAGTTGCTTCAAAATAGACAGCTCATGCTGAATTGTTGAGTAGATAAGTTCTGCCTGTTCTTTCTCAGAACGTTCTCTCTGCTGTTCTTCATATTTTCAAACAAAAGAGCCATAATGACAGCTTGCAATGAGTTGTAGATAGTTGTCCATTGCTTTTCCACCAAGTATAGCCGTTACAAATCATTTAAACACGTTTTGGCCAGCTGTAGATGAGTTTGCATCTTCAAATAGAAAGGACAGTCATTCTCAGCATCGTTCTCAGAGTGTTCTCCAGACTGGGTAATATATGACTTTGTTCTTTTGAAGCAGATTTGATGCATGACAGAAACCAGCTGTAATATGTAGAGGAAGCAGCTGTATTGTCCTTCTTGGAACTGTTTATGATGTCCTTTCCAAGTACTTTCACTCTTGATTAAAAATTAATCTCTTTGGAGAATGTTCATTTAATAATGAAATTGAAAGTACATGACAACTATGAGTTGAAGATGTGTTGTCCCATTCTCATTGGTCTATGTAAACTGAAATTCCTGGCACACAGTGGACAGGTGTTGATCAAGGTGTATCAACACTTGTCTGTTGTAGACAG